>NC_050525.1:4326014-4444626 GCF_002922805.2 Oryzias melastigma | reverse complement strand
TATTTTAATTCAGAAATCCATCTAAAACAGAAGAAAAACCTGATATAATTATAAATACAGCAGTAATTAAATCCAATGGGGTACACCTCCGAATTTGCGAGATAAAGATGAGTAAAGCTACAATTCATTTAGGAAAAAGGCTGTAAAACCTTTTTTTGTAATTAAATTACTGACACAGAGACAGGGCGCCCACCTGACCATAACAGAAATCCTCTTTAAATGGGCACAGGTTTGCAAAAACCTCTATTTTTTACCCTTTTAAGAACTACTACTCAAAACTTCTTACCTTCTTCTAAAGTGGCATTAAAATGAATATTTATCTCATCAGAAGAAAAGAAAGAGACATGGGGGAAAAAGGCACAGAGTGGCGGGAAAGTGCTCAACACTCGTGGTTACGATGACAACAGCTTCATACTTGGCAGCAGAGAAGGACCGGATGGAAATTAAAAGGCTCAAATACACCGAAGAACGGGCGAAGGAGTTGTAGAGTCGAGAGAAATGAAAATAGAAGCGAAACCTCAAAATCAACCCAGTGGTGCCAAAGTGGGAGAAGTGGTCAGCTCCCCTCAAAGAATTATGGGAAAAACAAGGCTGTGTATTTCAGAGCTGGGCTCTCTAAAAATAAGAATTCACAAATCTGAGCAATGTCACATCTCACATTCCGCTCGCCTCTCCCGCCAAGCCCAAAGGAGAAATCCAAATGGTTGGTTCCAAGGGGGCAATCATAATACTTACTGCTGTATTTAATAGCACCATTCAAGGAAGGAGAGAGGAATGTATATTTAAAGATGGTGTGCGTACTATGGTAACACTCAAGGTTATAGTGGATATCAGGCTTTTATAGGCCAGAAATCCATTTAAGATTGAATCAGAAAGAAGGCGGGCTTTCAGAACAGACCAGCAGACGTTCAAAGTGGTAGTAAAAGACATTTCCAAAGACAGAGCCCCACGTTTAAATGTTAGACTTTACTCTGCCCAGCTTGAGCAACGTTCTGGTAAATGTCAAGTTCAGATTTGTGTACAGAACGATCTCTTTTAGCATTTCTATTTTTAATTTGTTAGACTCCTCAGCAACAGCTCATTTCACTTGATTCTGCCCACAGGAAGTGAGAGTAGCATCTAACAAACATACAGGTCTAAAAATTTTGTTTCTTCTAAGGCTCTCAATGCTGACTAACTGAACAACAGGTAACAATAGATTATAAAGCACATCATCAATGAATTATCTGTTTTTAAAATTATAAATATGGTTCTCACTGTCAGAAGGACCTTCAGTGTCTTGTCTGCACAACTATGAAGCAACTTTGGGGGACCATTAACATATTTTAATGCGATGACTTAAAGGTGTGAAAGGAGCTTTAAGGTTGGATCAACTCCAAAGCATGTGTATGTAGAGATCTGTAGATAAATTTAATACAGGAGTTGAAGAAGTGCATTGGAAAATCTTGTTTTTATTTTTATCAGTCTATCATTAAGTGTCACTACAGTGAATCAACTCAAAATTTGTAAACTGAGCCGGATTCGACATGCTCTCTTAGATGTGTGTGGTTGTCTGTGTCTGTATGGTCCTTTGATGGACTGGTGAACTATAGAGGGTATCACACCTCGTCCCTTCAGTTGCTGGGATTGGGTTCAGCACCCCTGTGACCCTGCACAGGAATAATTAGGGATAAAAGATGGACGGACGGATAAAACTGATGGACTGTAAGGACAGAGCTGAGACTCCACAAGGTGGAAAAGCTGATTTTATCACAGTAACCGCAGGACCTCAGCAGATCCAAGGACTGATCACCTTCTTACTGTGCTGCAGCGATGCACTAAATCATACAAAGAAAGAATCTGTCATATTTTAAGAGTGATTTAATTTTTCTGTCATCAAACATTCTTGTTTAAAAATCATTTATTTATCAATAAATATATGACAAATGATTATCTCTTAACTGGATATTTTGATTCCACACTCTTTAATTTATGGAGTCAATTCAACAATACTTAGCAGAGCTTTTGGTTTGATTCATTTCCACGGTTGCTTTGTCCGCTCCTTCAGGGTCTGAATCCACTTCTATGTTAATCGCCACTCTTCCTTTTCCATCTTTAATAGGGCCTTTAATAATGCAAGAGTATTCCATACAATTCTTTTAAATCCCACTGCACAAATCGTGGCCCGAGGCTTCTCTTGTCTCGACATTCTCTCACTTCAGGTAACTTGAAAAGGTCTTTGAGAGTTGAATCCATAATCATAGAGTGGATATAGATGAAGTCATAAGCTTCCTCAGTTGATTTACCTCTATCTTCTTACTGTTATATTTTCTAATTAAGGAAATTATTGGGGAATGCAGGATCTCCTCTTCCAACTTAACATCTAATCTTTTTACCAAACTTATTTTTATGGTGCTTCATTTGTCTCATCAGTCCTATCAAACAGAACTGCTGTTTTATTGTCTTTTACAGCCCCTAGATCTGGTTCTTTTGCAACGCCATGCAGGAAATGCTACAGACGAGGTGAGACCATTGACTATTATGAGAACTGTGCAGAGTGTGACGTCACTCGTAGAAAGTTACTTGCTTACAGTTGCAATGATATTAAATGAATTCAATCATAAGTTTTTTTGCAATTCAGACGTCACCATGTTGGAACCAGAAATCCTCAGTAATCAGTGAGTGGTCCAAGTCGTTCTGAGACAATGTTTCTATGAGAACCATCCTCACAAATCAAAGAGTTGTTGGAAGTTAACGCCCCAACCACTAAAAGCATGGTGGGGAGAAACTCAATCAAACGTTTCAAAAGAGTGACGTGAGACCGCATACTTCTATTGAGGCATCTGATTGGCCAGTTTATATCTTGAATAACTTGCACTAAAGAAAAAAACAGAGAGTACTGAAACGAAGATCGGCCAGTAAATTGAGAGCTTCACTTTCTGGCTCAGCCTTTTCACCATAAATGGACCGGTACAGCGACTGCATAACAGCAGACGCCGCTCCAATCCGTCTTACGATCTCTCGCTCCGATCTTTTCTCACTCATGAACCCCCAGATATTTTAACTCCTCCAACTGAGGCAGGAGCACTCCACCCACCCAGAGAGGACAAACTACCTTTTACTGGTCAAGAACAATGGCCTCAGATTTGGCAATGCTGACACTCATCCCAGCCACTTTGGATTCTGCTGAAACCCCCCCCATGCATGCTACAGATCCTGGCTCGATGAAGCCAACAGGACAACATCATCTGCAAAGAACAGAAAGGAAATCCTGTGGTCCCTATGACTGAGTAAGCTGTTTATTTCTCTATTGAAGTCTCTGGGATTTTGACTTCTTGGAGTAAGCGTACACATCCTGTTTGGAATGCCAGGGGAAAGGGAACACCCATTTCTCATGTACAGTCAATGGATGAGACAGATGGGAGGTGTAGTGAAGTGACTCAGGCAGAGGTGGAAGTAGAAAAGTTAGATAGAGAACCCTGAACTTCAACTCAAAGTTTATCTGTTATCTGAGGCAGGCAGGTTGGGCCATCATTTCGGATGCAGCCCCATCCCTCAGCAGCAGTCTTAAGCCTCTCAATAGATGTGTGCACAATCCACACATGCACTCCTGCTTGTGTGTTTGTGCAATGTAGTCCTTGGCCGCCACAGTCATCCCCGAGTGAGCAGTGTGACAGAAGTGGCAGCCATTAGCAGTAACGGGAGCATGCAGTCCTTTAAAATGAGATGTCTGTTTGGAGAGGACAGACTGGAGGAAGCTTCACCTCACATTCAACTCAGCACATTTCGCAAGCTGACACAGTGCTACAATCTGCAGTGAGGGCTCATTTCAAAAGATCATTCTGCAGACATGATCTTAATTTGTCTTCTTGCTAATTGAAGTAATGAAAGCTGCACATAAAGCAGCTGAACTTCACCTGGTTCAGCATCTCTGTTCAGTTATCAGACCTACATAAAAACACTGCTAGTGCCTTCTGGATTCTCATGCAATTTTTATGGAGTCTAATTATACATTAATGGCCTGCACTTGTTTGGTTGCACTGTGAACACACTTGAGGTCTCAGTTAAAAGCTAGGTCATAACACCTGGTCAAAGCTGAATGTTTGGAGTTTTTAACAAGTTTCTGTGAGCTTCCTCTCAGAGCTGTTCAGTCACCATCATAGCAATGATTTTTTTCCACACCCCGCTTTGTATGCACCTCACCTGGACTGCTGAGGGGAACAACCCATAGTCTATCTAAAAATGAGGGTCTTTGTTTGCTTGCAAGTGAACCTTTATGTGGCATGCAGTTGGAATTAAGGAATATTAAGAAGACCAAAACCAAAGATAAAGTAAGAAGAGAAAATGCTATCTATTGCAGGTCTTTGGAACAGAAAAGGTGCTTGTACAAGCTATCAACAAAACGGAAGAACAGTAGTTTGTCCTTAAAGAAATGACAGTGACTTTTTCAACCCTTCTGCTCTCTTATGGGGTCCAGATGACAACACCCTTATATTGATGCGTGATCCCTCCCATGAGAAGGGGGGACAAAGGTGGATGGGATTTTATGTCTGCCATGGACACCAGTGAAGCTAAAAAAATCCCTGAAAAACAGTTCAGCGCGCCCTCCTGTGGGGTCCAGATGACCCCACTTTTAAAGTAAACATGCCTAGGATAGCACATGGGTTACAGGCAAAAATGCACAAATAAGTTTTGTTTTTTGTAAAAAAGAATAAGACGTTTCACCGTTCGGCATGTCCCCTCAGGGGTCGCCACAGCGAATCAGCATTCACTGATCCACACATTTGGTTTGGCAGAGAGTTTTACTCTGGATGCCCTACATGACACAACCCTGTATTATATCCGGGCTGGGGAAAAGCACAGGGAGACCCAGACTCGGCCCACCATGCCCCAGTGGAAACAAACCCAAGTTTCCCATGTGCCAGTCCGTCTAGATCCATGGTACGTCTTTGCTTTGTTCGTCTGAGTTGGTATTTGCATCAAAGCTGTACATCTCGATAGCTCTGATATTGCTCGGCATAATTGTAGCACAGGTAATGTAAGGTTGGGGGTGTGACGGGCTGTAAGCTAGCGGTAGACTGTGTAAACTGATGGGTGAAGGGAAGTGGGGGCAGACTTACTCCACAAATGGATCCATCAACCACTCTTTCACGCTGTAATGGAAAAAAGGATGTGAAGGAAGGATGCCAGGTTGATAGGAGAACTCTATATCCTCCCCTGTGGATATTGTCCTGATTCCTGACCACAAACCAGCTTAGTGGCTGTAGAAGGTTATTGATTCAAATCTAAGGTTGGGCAAAGACTAAAACGAGACTCAGTTTCGCTCACCCAAGTTTGAGACAACTGATGGGACTTTATTGCCTCATTTCAACTGAGCGGACTGGACCTGGTACGGTATTTTGAGCATTCCCATTATAAAATGGACCCATTGGGCCGGACCGATGTGTACTATTTTTGGTCCCCCGCTGGCTGTAGGTCCGTAGAAAAATGGAACGAACCAGTTAGGGCAGAGTTACTGTCGTCACACGATGAAATCCATTGATTTCATTGATCCATTGATTTTACGACAACAGCAAGCGTCCGAACAGCCCTTTTCCCGACTCAAGCCGAAAGTCTTGTTCTCTTTTTGGCTGTATTCTTCGCCCTCCGCAATCTTGTCACAAGGAATATTAAATTCTTTGCATTCAGTATGTCCCCCTTATTCGCTGGTGTTAGAGACCGTAATCGCATTCACAAATATGGAGAACTGTTGTAGTCGTACTATTATGATGCACGGCTACATCATCGGTCTACCCCCTGCAAGCACCTTGATGGTCCAACACTCAAGGGAAACATTCACTTGAAGTGCCCTGACCATTCTAAGCTGTCCAGGAGCGTACCAAAACAAGGCATTTCTGTTAACACAGGCTATGAATCAGAAAACCAAGCCATTTTTGAAATCTTTTCTAGGAGATCTGCATGTGTGTGCAGGAACAAGCATAAGCAGCGCTCCTGATGACTTGAATGAGTGGACCTGCTGCTCACATCACTGCTCCCACAGCTAGAAGGAAGTGGAGGACTTCCAGCTGCCGCCCTTCTCCCTCCAACACGCGCCCGAATGACAGACACAGGCACCAGCGACGGGGGTGAAAAAGCTGGAAATGAGGGTGTGCAAGCTGTGACGGTGAACATTAACGGCAACGGCAGCTGTGGAATTAATGTGGCACATCTGGGAGGACGGAGCAGACAGCCGCTCCGAGAGGGAACAATAAGGAGGCGGTTCCAGCAGGACGGCGGGAGAAGGACAGAGCGAAGTACGCCTGACTTTAAATGATTTCTTCCACCCATCTCAGTGGCTGCATCTCTCCTGTTTTCCAGCATCAGACCGAAGTTCTCCATTTTCTGCCCTTAAAAGCCTAATTTCTTTTCAAAAACATCAATGTGACTTATAATTTTGAGCACCTTATAATATATATGGATTAATTACTGATGTCGAAGCGATTTTGAAAGGCGCTGTGTTAAAATGTCAGCTGTTTTTTATGAGTTGAAAATAAAGTTGGGTGTTCTTGCAAACACGCTAATACAGCTAACATGCACAGTTTTGTAATTGCATGTTACTAACAAGGTTGGTAGTGAGCATAGTCACCGTAACGTTTGTTTTAGTGGTATCAGGTTTCCTTGTTCCACGCATACAAAGTTGAGAGTTATAGGTATTGCAAATACATTAATGCTGCTAACATGTAGCATGTTACAAATGGAGGTGATAAAGCCTGATGGATTTATCTCTGACTGTTTTATCTTGCTTAATACGCCTGAAGCTAAGTTCATACCAGCCTCTGCACGTTCAAGCAACCACTTCCAATGAAAAGTTTACGGTTATGTCTGAATTCCCCCCTAACCCCTAACTACTAAAAAACTATATAGTGCAGGATTTTAAAGGTAATTCAGACACGATGCTGACTACTTTTCTTTTCGTTTTTCTAAACACCGGATATCACGTCACTGATTTCACAAAGTGAAAATTTAATAAATACGAACATTTCACAACGTTTATTTATGACTCTACTGTGGACAGTTTATTCAAATATTAAATTTTTTTGTTAGACCGCATTGCATTGTGGTCTATATTTGCTAATCTAGTGACCATCTATGCACGCTAGTTTTTTGCAAAGACTTCTGGGAAATTTCGGGTGCATGGAATTAGTAGATTCGGACAGCACTAGAAATGGCGAACACACTATACAGTGCACTCTATAGTGATTAGAGGGGGAATGCGGAAACAACCTATTAGTCCTTCGGTCTTCCACGTTCAAAACTCTCGCATCCACGCGTAGCTGCCTACATTTTCAACAGCATTTTGGGGCTCTGCGTACAAAACACAAAGTCATTGGTTGTGTGTTGCAAATTAAGCTAGGTCGAAATTTGACAAAATTAAGGACTGACGTAGTGATAGTGTATCTTTCATTTATGGAAGAACCATCTAATCTTGGAAAACTAGTCATGGAGGAGAAAATAATAATTATGTCTGGTTAGACTCCAAGTCTGGTGTCATAAGTGGTGGATATGCTTTAATGAACAGAAAAAGAAATAGAAGAAGTAGTGTGAGCACTATCTGGGTATTGAAGCATGTGCATTACATGCCTGATGTGTCTATAACTTTATAGTTTGGTCTGCCGTATAATTTACAAAATACGGTAATAGATTTGGAATAACACCTCTTCTTTGAAGTAGAACTGTTTTTCATCTAAGACTCAATACACTGCCTCATTTATAAACTATCACTAAAGTTGAGCACAGACTTGACCCACTCACATCTATACTTTTTACCGACTGCAGTAATCAATAAGACATAAGATAACGCCAAACGAGTGGAAATTTAATTACCAACAGCAGGCCAACAAACAACGCCGTGAAGGCTAAAATGGGATGAGACTAGCATAACGGGTTCACCGTCGACATCTCCTCCCTACACAGAAGCACAGCTCAGAGTTGAGCCCCCACCCTCCTACTGCTATCTTGGGAGCTACATCAAACCGGCTGCCAGAGGGCAACCTTAAAAGTCTTCCCTTGCCTCCCACCTCTCTGCTTCACTGCTGCTTGTCTTGCAGCCTTAACACCTTCATTGAGGGCCCTGAAAAGTGAAAGCGAGCGCGGTCTCTGCCTGTCTGGAACAGACACAGACACGCCCCCCCCACCCCACCCCTGCAAGACTCCCATGCACACATTCAATTCCAGCAGCCTATTGGGGGAGAACTGCCAGCATGTGTGTGTCAGACACATCTCCAAGATTGGGAGAACTCTGTAATGAGCCATCATGGTGCTGGAGGCCCTCAGAATACAGGCGACTGAGGACCCAGCTGCTGCAGGTTGTGACGGGAGGAGGGGAGAAGCACCGCAAAAAAAAATAAATAAATAAAACTGCAACTTGACCAAGTTTCTTCATCAGTTTTTATGATGATGAAGTGTACTTTCTAGTTCCCTTTGATCTTGGTGCGTAGCATATTTAAAGCTTCTTCTGACACCCTTTGCTTCCAGTACACAATGACAGAAAAGACTACACTATTCACAATAAAAGTTAGGGATAATGTAAAAAACTCAGTGGCTGTCATAAACACTGTTTGTTTCCCTTCAATTATTTTCAAGCTAGGTAGACAGTTGTATTGTGGTGATAGACACACATCAAAATGAGGCTTCCACATAAAGGTCTGACTATTTACAGTGTGTCTTATTTATTGATGCCAAAATCAAGAAATTCTAAAAGAAAAGTATTTTAATCTGGCATCAATTTTAACAGCTGATTTAGCCAGGAAGTCATTCCAAGTTCAGCCATGAACACACAATGTTGCAGCTGGTCATAGTGCATTTCAGGATTGGTAGTCACATTGGTGGTTTATTATATACATTTTTTTCTACTATCACTGTTTTGCCAGTTTTATCTTAAAGGCTGTTTTTACAGTGTTTTCTACTTCTGACTTTTATGGATTTTAGATAATGTACTCGGCTTGGCCTCTGCCGATAAGCAACGGCAAGTCATGCTGTTTCATCTTTCCAGCAGCCACAAGTCACTTAAAGGTCGGTCAGGCTTCCTAATTCAGGTACCTGTTCGGCCGACTTGCTGCGCCTGCACTCTTCAGTCGGCACGGTCACAATGTCTCAAGTCCTGCGGCGATGGGCGGTTGGCGTTGGATGCAGGTGTTGGCCACTGGAAGCACGCAGTCTCAAGCTTTCCATGAGATATCTGCAGTCGAGTCTGTCTGTCGAGGATCGGCCTCTATCCACAATGATGAACCCATTGCCACAAAAAAATTGTGACCTAAGATCCTCACTCCAACATTATTGTCTTAATTTTTGGGTAATAAATATCAAACTACTGAAATTGATGTTTTTTCTCATTCATAATTATTGATATCAAAGGGAACTTTTACATACTTCAGACTGGAAAAGCACTCATGTAAATAATAGTATTGCTAACTTATTGGGAAAACTGTTAAACTAAGCTAAGCTAAACATCAAATATGCTAAGATCTGTCTAAAGCAAACTTATAAGGCGATGATTCTCGCTAATATTTTTGACTTAGGTAAAAGTCTGGCGCAGGCGGCCTGACGAGGGGCTCCTGTGACAGAAGCAAAGGGGGGGTTGGCAGTAAAACAAGCTGATCTTCACACTTCAGACAGAGTGAAGCAAATAAATGGATGATCTTCCTGCTCTCCTGCTCTTTTTCCCGCAGATATATTACACCATCAATCCTCCGCAGCGGAAGCCACACCGGGAAGATGAATAAATTAATCCGGGATAAATGGCCTTCTGCCAGACACATAATCACAGATCAGAGCGGGTCAGCTGGGAGTGACAGGTCGGGCTGTGGAGGCGGAGGCGGCACGGCGGGGCGTCAGGTCACCCACATTAACCCCTGCCCCGCAGAGAAGGCTGCGCACGTCTACAGCCAACGAAAAGAACACAGAGGCAATTTTACTTAAAACAATCCTCACCCCAAAGGTGTGATTCCCACGGTGGGAGTGAGCAGGTAATGATGTCACTAATGAAAGGTTTATTATGTGGTGGACCCTTTGGACCTGCCTCTTCATTCTGCCATGAATAACCTTTGCATGAAAAACTCTTTTTTCTCCCAAATCAATTTAAAACTCTGACGCGTTGCTCCATGAGGTGATAATGTCACAAAAATGCAACTGAAACTAAATAAGGAAAGAAATTTTATACGAGTAAATTACCAATAAATTGCACATTTTTCTCCCCCGCGAGATGCATGTTTTCATGAAAACTCATGAACTCCAATCTCTCATCAGTGGCTTCTGCTGAGCGAAACGCAATTAAGAAGAGAGCAGAGATTCATCACGTTGATTCATCCCACACCTCACATAATAACATTCCCCCACATCCCCCCGTTTGAGTGAACGGAGTAAAGGGGAAAAAAATGGGGAGTGAAGATGGGGGCGACCCAGCCGCACCTTGTGTTCCTCCATTTAGACGAATGAATCGTCCCGCTGTCCCTTTCATTTTTCTCAATTAAGCCGTTTCACAGCGTCATGATCATTAAAACCTTCATGTCAGAGGAAGCTCAGGGGGGAGGGAGGTGGACGCAAGGCGGGGGGTGGGATGGCACTTAATTTAATTTCACCACTGTCAGCTCCTCTTGGCCTAATCGACAGACAGAAAGAGAACGTGAGGGATGGGGGGGTCCAAACACACAGATAAATAATGACAATAAACACACCATCCGTCAGGGCCGAGCCGCCAGCATGACAAACGTTTATCGATGGAACAAATTCACGCCACTTTGTTCTAAACAAAAAGTGCAAAACACCTCCCATGAACCAAGCTCTACTGCAAAATGAGTTTCATACACCCTCATCTCAACAAGTGGGAGGATTTTTTTTTATTGTTACACTAATTTAAGAGATGAAATGCTTTAAAAAATTTCCCAATGAGCGAAGGAACAATGAGGCGCACACTTGTCGAGTTCAAATCAGAATGGAGTTTTTATATTCCCTCTGACGCTGTATCGACCCACGCATAAACCCAGGCCCAGCGCACCTCGGAAATTGTAGTGATAAATTCACATGTCGATCGCAGGAATGCCCGGGCGGGATGACGACGGGGGTATCTATGCTGATATAACACATTTACATTATAACAGGTTGGAAAGGAATCTCTCAGCCTTCGAAAAATGAGGCAGGCAAAGCTCAGGTTACAGTAGGCTCTATTGCAAGTTATGCTGCTGTAGACTTAAGCTACGTTCACACCGGGCATGTGATGGTCAAGAATGACTCAACGGACATTCTTTAGTGCATTTTAGTAAACCATACGGTGTTGACCACCCAATACTAGCACACGAACCTACAGTTGGAAGAGGCTTGGTGTGAAATGTTAAAGCGGTGCAAATCTCATGAATCTTGCTCGACTTTTTCTATCACAACTCTATTGTGATACAGTGTTCCCTCGCTTATTTGCGTTTCTTTAGTTGCACTCTCATGTATTCACAGATTTTTTTTTTCAGTCACGTGACTACTACTATATTCGATAAAGCTTTGCACATATGTGTAATGTTGCAATAATCAACTTTGCTCTGTTTTGTCTTACAAAGGTATTCCAGTGTTTTTTTTTTTTTTGATTGATAATTTCTTCTCGTCTCTAAATCCTAACCTTTCATTGTTAGGAATGCAAGAGGACAACCCATGCAGAGCAATCACAGGTTTCAATTAAAGTGTTTATTTTGGAGGTCGAGGTAGTTCGTTTGCCGCCAGATGCACAGGTGAGCGTAGAGGAACTCCTGAAGCAGCAGAGCAGATGAAACTGGAGTGTAGATGCGCAGGACCAATGGTGACACCAGAATGACTTGAGGGCCCCCCACTGTAGTCATATGGAGGCTGAATATCCACAGAAGGGTGAAGAAGCACGGAGAGCAGCTTTACTTAATGATGAGATGAAGGCTCCAGAAACCTCAAACTCATCAAGAGGAAGACAGGGCAGAAAAAACTCCAAAAAAGAAGGCAGGCTGAAAATCATTAAACAGTTCCAGAAAAGGGTCAAAACCATGAAAATACAAGATATACGTGAATTATGGCTTGCTTGAACGTGAACTGTGTGGATGTGAAAGTGAGGACCTTAGATAGTGTGAACACCAGCTGGAGCATAATGAGATTCAATCAACACAGGTGAATGATATCAGAGTGGAGGAAGAAAGGGTGGGGTGAAGGAGCAGGGCGGAACCATGATAGTCATGACACTTAATTTTCTGTCTACTAGTTCTGAAACCATTTTTATCCATTCAGAAACAGTCATTTCTACCTAGAGCTTTAAGCCTTAGTCACAACTACCCTTATGGGTGGATACGCGGTCTACGAGTGAAAAATGGGCAAACCTGGAGAATACAGACGGCCCACTAATCTCTAAGGTCGTCGATGGCTCGTTGAACCAGCAGAGCAAGAATGCTCACGAAATGCATCGCCTGTATGTCATGTGTGTAACGTCAGTTATACTAATAAACGCGTCACAATGCATGACAATACCGCTTTCCATTCTCCTGACGTCCTTTAAGGGTTGTCCAAGGTATTTAGTTGACTGGTCAGTATGAGGGACTTTTTCACACGGAAACAAATGCAGTTCTGCCAGCTGCAAAAGGCTGAGAGTGCTTTGCTTTTTCTAAAATAGTTCAGAAGCACCTTATACCCTTATACACTAGGATGTATAGAATCCACCAGTGGGAATTGGTGACATACACATTAAAAAACAACATACTAATGTTTGTGTAAAGTGAGGACTATTCTGACAGGTAGATGTAAAAATAACCGAACTCAACCTCTGGAAGAAACATAAGAGCAGAATAGTCCAGCAGCTCCTGAAATGAATCACAAGAATCTAAACTCCAAGTTTACCTTCATATCTTTGTTTTTTATGGTTTGGAGGATGATTGAAACTCTTGGTAAACACGACCTTCAGAAAGTTGACTGCCTGTTCCAGCAGCACCACATGGGTAGTGTAAGTGGTGTGCCCATCTTGGTTTTGTCCCTCCAGGCAGGCCTTGACAGAAAACTATCAATAGAAAGTATTTGCAACACCCTATGGGACTTTCCAGTAGCAAAACTGCTTTCTGCTATAGATTCTCTAACGCTGGATGTTAAGGAACAGAATCCCTGTAGCCTTAAGTATTCTCAAAGAAAAGAAAGTGGAAAATGTAATTTCTTCTTCTGTTTTCCTTTTTCTAATAACTGGACCGACAGTCAGTTTCCCCAAAGGTTTTCTTAAAGGAGAATATTACATCCTATAGATGTTTTGGTCAAGTTGGGAAATAAGTCTGAACAGATACCTTGCTTGTCCACAGCGGATCCATTAGAGAGGAGCAGCCATGTTTCAGTGATCTGTCACTTATTTGAACTTAATCACCAAAATTAATACAGTTCTTCAGGAAGGAAAAAGAAGATTTTTTATTAACTTCAGAAATTTTAGGAAAAAGTATTCAAATGTTTATTTATAAAACTATAAATTAGATTGAGATAATGCTAAAATCTTTTTTAAGATTTAAGGTTTCTGTTTCAAATGTTTGACTTCCTTTTCATTTTTACTTCACGTTTACACTTAGAACAGCACATTCATTCAAGCTAAGATGCTGTAGAACCTTTTGACCAAGGGGGCTGTGTTGGGCTGCACAGTGTGCAGTGGTTAGCACAGCTGGAAGGTCCTGGTTGGAATCCCCGCTGGGTTCTTCCTTGGGGTTTCTCTTGGAACTCCAGTTTCCTCCAACAGTCCGAAAACATGCTTTATAAGTTGATAGGATACTCTAAAGAGTAACTTCTGTAGCTGGGATAGGCTCCAGCAACCCCGTGACCCTGAAAGGATTTTAGGGTTAAATAACTAAATGGTCTTTTATCAATGAAAAACACTTTCTAGCAGGATATTGTGAGAAGTCAGTAGGACCAAAATGACCCTGATTTTATTTACATTTTCTTTATTGATTATACAGTGCAATTAATTTAGCATAATAATGTTTTTTTTTTATTTCAGGCTCAAAATAATCATATTTCCCTGCATTTAAAATGTAAAAAGCTATAAATGTCATAATTTGGCTCCTAAAAGAATCCTAAGAAAAACATTTTTAAAGTCAAATTTAGTGTTTTGATTTGTGTTTAACCTGAGATTACACGTCTTTGAGTCTCAAAAACAATTGTATCCATCTATAAGTCAGAATAGAAACAAGAAACTCCAATTGTTGACATTCTACTGTCTCGTTTTAGGACTTAAAGAAAGATTTGGTAACTGTTCATTCAGTGATTTCAAGTTTTTGCGTTAAACTGCTCATTAAACAAAGACAAAAAAAAACATGCATTGTTTACCAGTGGAAATTCATATGAATCCCATTTTACTCATCTCTATAATCATAAATTATTATATAAAAAATTGGGAACAAACTGCATAAAACATGTAAGTAACCCAGTAGTATAAGAGTTTGGCTTCTTGGATTTGCAGTGTGGAAGTGATGAGGGTATGGGTATTCATGTGGGACTATAAGTATAGTTATTTGCATTAAATGGAGCAACAAAATAAAGACGACCAATAAAATCTCAGTTTGGACCAAAGAGGCTGTACTATGATCTTCAGGAGTTTTCTCCCAAGTCTTAACTCTCTATTTATTCCCCTTTCTCTTTCTGATGACTGAGTCTGTGTTACTTTGACCAGAACGTGGCCCGACTTTCAATACCCGATGCCACGCACACAAACACATCACCACTCAACAGCCTCCCCACCAGGTTTGATTAATTTGGCTCGTAACGCTTGTGAGCAGAGCTATCACCGGCATCCAGATGTTGCACAGCGCTTTTGTCTGTACTCTGCTCAAACTGCACAATCACACAAACACACCGAGGCGCACACCTGCTCTCCTCCTGCTTGATGATGCAGTGTGCAGCGCTCCGATGTTCGGATAATTCCTCCTTTGCTTCTCGGAGCTTCCTGCGAGCTGTGACTATCTTCTCTGCATCAGAAAAAGGAGTTCTGATGCTCACAGGGA
Organism: Oryzias melastigma; assembly: GCF_002922805.2. Lineage (NCBI taxonomy): Eukaryota > Metazoa > Chordata > Actinopteri > Beloniformes > Adrianichthyidae > Oryzias > Oryzias melastigma. Next base: position 4,429,645 of record NC_050525.1, on the reverse strand, counting down.
TCGTATCAGTGACTCCGGGAAAAGAGCTCTGGTGTGCTCAGACACAGTCCAGCACTGAGGTACATGCCCACTTCTTCACGGTAATCGCCACCCGTTGCATGGTCACCAACTGCAGACCGTGGCAGCTGAAACACTAACAAGCAGAAAGCAAGACATCTCTGGTAGAAAAACGGGGCGCTTGATTCCAATTTTACCCCTCTCCACCTCTGTGGCTGAATACATTTGAGTAGAGCAACAGTGGGAGTGGACACTCCTGGACTTTCACTTTCACTTATCATCCCCAAACCACCGAATCCTAAAGTGGGGAACTGCTGGGCCTTGACAAACGGGAGTTTGTTGAAACTGAAAATTAGGATGGGAAGCATTAATGGAGAAATGGTACTTAGATACTTATATAGCGGTCTTCTATCTTGACTGAAGGCCCAAAACGCCTTACAGTCCCAACCCCACTCACACACTGACAGTGGCTCCACTGCCCAACACTGGTGACAACCTATAACCCCTATAGGAGCAATGTGGGGTTCAATGTCTTGCCCAAGGACACTTTGACACAGGGCAAGAACCACGCCCATGATCTTCCGATCAGAGGTCGACCGCCCTACCTCTGCACCATAGCCACCCCTAAAATGACAGAATCTTCGGTTTGAAAGGTCATCCAGACCTGACAGTGACTGTAAAGCCTTGTCCATGTCTTCAAAACATCATTTACAACATAAACTTTCCAAACTTCATCATAAACATGGAGGGGCCTCTGGTCACACGCAAGACGGCGTCAGAATCAATCTGTAGCCGGAAGCGGAAATCTCCTAAACTTTAGAGAACCCTTTCAAAATGATATTTTAAAACCTTTTCAGAACCATCAGCTTTTACGTCTTTGAATGAGAATAAACTCTAACTATTTTTTTCTCCGTGAATCATAACACCTCAACCAACCTGTTTTCTAAACCTAACCACCACCTCCCCACGCCTAAACCTATGTTCTCCCTCCCATTGCGGCCGTCTGGAGGAGGGAAGGGACTTCCGGCTATTAATTTCGGGTGCCATATGTTTTCTCTTTTTTCTTGTGTAATCCAGTAAAATAATTGCAGAATAAAGCAGTTTTTTCAAGAGTGCTGTAAATGTATCAACTTGTATTAGGCCCAGTCCAAATTCTTCCCTTCTCCCTTCCACTTATTTGAAGGGACATTTTTAGTGCAAGTATGTCCGGAAATTTTATTTTTAAATCCGACCTCCAAGCGGAAGGGTAAACCGCGTAGCACTGAGAAGCGCTTATCTTCACGTGGGTGCACTTTGAATCACAGAAGTTTACATTTAAATGTAAGTAATGACTTGTTGTTGTAGTGTGACCTTTTTAAAGTTATGAAACTGCTGTTATGTATATTCAAGCGCTGGAAGCTCCGCCCTAATGCTAGGGGACCGGCGACTGTTGGTGATGTCATCGAACGAAAGTGACGTCTGAAATATGAGACACTATTATTCCATAACGCTTCTTTTGGATGGATAAATGGATAATGAATTTAACCATGTGATATTAATAAAGTTCCTTCCATTCCATAAATGAAGTGGAAGGGAGAAAGGAAGATTTCGGATTGGGCCTTATTTTTACCTTTTAATTGGTTCTTTATATTATCTAATTTTTTAGAACCTTACCTTTCCACCTTACATTACTACACTTATATATTTTATTGTGAAACTTAATTAAAGAAAATAAAAAAAAAAAGTTTAACAAATATGAACTGCAAACAAATGGTTTATTCACTCTACACATCAAGTTTTGTACAACAATAGATCATAAACTACTGATATTGGTTGATAAATACAATTGTTGTCATATTTTTTCCGTAAAAAGCATATCTGCCCTGAAATAGGACTTTTTTACAATAAACCCTTACCTTGATCAAAATGGCCCATCTGTAGTCATATTGCAGCGTTGGACTGAAGCGGCCGATACCGCGTCTAGGTATTTTTTATTATGATTCAGCAGATCAGTGAGCACAGGTGAACATCAGAGTCAGCTGCTGTAACGGCATGATGTTCTCAAGCTATTTCGCTCACTCAAGTGTGAAAGCAACGCAAATCACATGAAGACATGAAAACTGTCAGGAATCCAATTAAACCGAGTTTTGACAGGATTGTCCTTCAATGAACCTGAATCTGAATCCTATGGAATAGAAAAAAAAACTAACCCGTCAAAGCTGAGACAGCTGGAGCGCTCGTGAGGAGTAGAGTGAAATACGTGCTGAAAGGGGCAAATATTTTATTTTAAAATACATTGTAAGAGAATATTTTTGATTAAATTTTAGTGATTCCCTTTAAAGTATGGGGTGTGTATTGGCAAGAGTCTGGCTATGTACACGCCCGTTTAGCGTGTTCTTGAATGCAAACCTAGCTTTAGATTGTTGCTGATTTTCATCAGGATTAATAAAAATAGACAAAAAGAGGCCAAAAACAATCAATGTTTAGTACATTTGATTCATGAAAGTACTATTATATTACACTAAAATGAAATAACTGACTTATTTTTAAACCAATAAAAAATAATATAAACATTTTACCACAATAGTTAACGTGTCTCTGTGTTAATGATCAAGAGATGCTGTAATAAAAACAAGCAGATTGATTAATTAGCGTTAAAACACATTAAACATGTCAAACAACACTATTGATACATGAATAGAAGACTCACGAACACACCAACAGATGCATGTGCACTGCCACACGGATGCCCACGCTCATGGACACGCCCTCAGGGTATTTGCATTTGTGAAACATGTGTCTCTGTTTTCCCCTGATGGAGTTAATAAGGCTCCATTTCTCAAAAGCAGCTCAGTCTGTTCTGATCATCACAAGAAAGCACAGCGAACACACCGCACTGCCATTGTGTATGCAGCTCACGCCGTAGCATGTTTGGAGAGACGTAATTATCTTAAACACAGACAAGCTGCCTTCATTTCTGTTTCATTCAACCAATTGTGGTGGGGGCAAAAGGGTAATCAGTGTATTTACTAGAAAGCTGAGATCCTAAAAGAAATATCTCACTTATTCAAAGCTTTCTTCTTTGTCTGGTTTTCACATAGTTCACAACAATCAAAGTGTTAAGAATCTCTGTGCGCTCACCGTTTGCCCATTTACAGAAACACACATGGAGACACACAGACTTTACTCTTTCACACAAATACTACTAACAATTAGAGTGGGCCTGTGGAGGAAGAACCCACTGTAACAACAGCTCGGTGTGTTCATTTGTTTATCGCAGATCACACCCCCATCTGTCCCCAATCTGGAGTCAGAAAAGGTGAAATGAAGACAACGGTAAAGCCACCTGCCTTCATTGTGGTAAAGAAGAATAGTGCTGCCACAAACGATTATTAACGATTATTTTAATAGTCGACTAATCACCGATTATTATTCCCGATTAGTCGACTAATCAGGTCGTGCGCAAAGTGGATGTAAAGCACACATCTTAACTATCATTAGCTTTAAACTAACTAAAAATAAAGGCAATAAACTTTGAATGAATCGTTCAGCCTGTGTCCTCCATTATTTTCTGCCATTACAACAAGATTAAAGTTGCATTACCTGTGATAATGCTAGTGTTAATGCTTTTTGCTGAAAGTAGTCGCTGAAGATGCTGAAGCTTTTTGCTGAAAATGGCGATGCAATTGACTTAAACTGCTTAAATATGAGCTAAACTCCAAATTACCCTAAAAAACCTCAGTAGATGTCAAATTAGTCAAAAAAGCTAACACTTTGTTTAAATACTAGCTCCAAAATAGCCTAAAATTAGCCAAAGACGTCAGCATGGTACTAAAATTTTGGCTAAACTCAAAATGTTTTGAAAATTACTATAAAAGATTAAAACATGGCCCATGACTATATTTAAAGGCTTGTTGCTACTTAAAAATTTGAAATTCGAAGACTTTCTCATTCATTTCCTATGCTTACTAAGCATTCATGCAATTAAATCAGGTTAGCATCTGAAACAAGAACTATTTTTCACAAACATAAAGTTTTGATCTCACTGACTCAAATATAAAAACATGCCTCCAAATTTGCTCAACTTTACTAAACTCCAACTGCATTTAATATAAAGTAACGACTAATCGACTATTAAATTAGTCGTCGACTATTTTAATAGTCGATTAGTCGTCAATTAGTCGACTAATCGTGGCAGCCCTAAAGAAGAATGAGGACTTTCGCATTTTTTAAACCCAAAATATATAAAATCTATTAATTTGAACAATTCTTATTGTACTTCAACAAAGACAAATCACATGTTTTACAATTTACTTAAAAATAATGAGAATTATCAAGTACGACTTAAACAGGAAAGAATTACAGAGTTTGGCAGAGATGTGTCACAGAGCCTGTGCAAACTTTACATACAAAGCATTTCATAAAAATGGTTGTGCTGGTAACCCTTAAACACCTGAGACTTTAACAGTGACACTTAGATAACATACTGTAACTCCTCAAACGTTTACGCAATCAATGTCTATCAGCTGGTTCTGATCCAGAGAGTAATAATTTTTGAGGTTATAGTGGTTTCATTTAAATCTAAACTGTTCCTCCACTATCGCGCTGTAGTATCTGCCTAGCTGCTTTTTATCATGTAAATTTTAATTTCTTTTTAAGATTTTATGCATGTATTTATTTATTTATTTTTAAATTGTTTTTAGGATTGTTATATATTGTATTTTCTTGTGTACAGCACTTTGGGCCTCCTTGGCTGGTGGTGAAAGGTGCTTTATAAATGAATAAAATGAAATGAAAAATGAAATGAAATTTGAATTTTTTTTCTTCCTTTCCTGAGTTAAAATAGCCTTTTTAACATTGGAGTTGGTTTAAAAGCAGCCAAACTTTGGTTGTTTTTAAGAATGGAGTTTTTAGAATGCACAAAGTGAGGTTTTTCAGGGACTACATGTCTAAAACGACCTTCCAGGACTCTTGTGCCTTGTTTCTGAGCTGTCCAAACTGAACTGGACTATTGAGCGTTTCCATTACAAAATGGACCAAATAAGCAGGACCGACTGTCACTATTTCTGGTCCCGCCTTGGTCATAGGGTCCATGGAAAAATGGAATGGACCCGTTAGGGCGGAGCTTCTGTCATCTCGTGATGTGACCCACTGATTGGTGGAAAGGTTTTACGACAACAGCAAGTGTCCGACCAGAACTTTTCCCGACTCAAGATCCAAACCGAATGTTTTGTATTCTTTTTGGCTGTATGCTTCTTCGCCCCCCACTTCGCCTATTCTTTATACTTTTGTACAAACTAATTCACTTGTGTGAGTTTATCTGATCCGTTGTGCGTCTCTGCTTGCAGTAGACAGACCGACACACATGTTTAGGATGTCAGGTGTAGACTAATCTGCACTAAGGAGAAAATGGGGCCGTCACTGCAGGTGTGATAACTGACTGTAGACAGTAAATGTGCTTTTGTGCGTCTGTGTGTGCGCTTGAAAGTGTGTTTTTAATCAACAGATTGTGCACAACCATCGCCGGGGGCCAAGCAGAAGAGATTTGTTTATCCTTCTCAGTTTATAGACACTCCACAGCTGAACAATGACGAAACAATGAGAAAACCCATTCAAGCCCACACATACACACACAGAGAGAACTGTTAGAGTGTCCTCTTTAAAACAACTGATGGGGGACTGGCTGAAGGTTCATTATTGCATAAAGGAGCTGTCCATGAGTGGAAGCTTTTGCTTGTGTTTGTGTTTCATGCAGTCGGTGGTTAATATCGGCGCACTGGAACAAAGGAGTGTGATAGTTACTATTCTATATTCAGCAAAAAAGCAGAAATAAAATATAAAACTCTAAAAATTATAGGAAATTTTTGCATTCCCCTGTAGACAGACAGATCCATGTACGTCTTTGTTTTCCTCGTCTAAGCTGGCTGGAAAGCTTCAATATTACTCGCCATTTTTGTTGTAAGGTTATTGTGCAGTCGGGGTTCTAAACAAAGGGAGGATGGGCTATTGCCGCTCTGCAGAAACTATGTCCAAGAAAATGACAGTTTTTTACATTTTTGCCTAAAAACTGCATAATCATAATCTAAAGAACTATTTTAAAACAGATCTAAAGATGAACGGAGTGGAACTTTAACAACTAATGCAACGTAGAAAAGCTCAGCTACTATGAAATGTCTGGTGGAAGTGAAAAATGTCCTGCCAAACTCCATGAGCGGAAGGTGTTATCACAATTACCAGACGAGGATTTAGAGTTGGCTGCGAGGTTAAAGGTGGAATAAGGGATTGTGCCGTGTCAGTGGGCGCTCCTGCCACAAAAGGAGGGGAAATGTAAATGCGTGTGTCCGAGTGTGCGAACATCTCGTATGACTGAAAGAGCAGTGCCAGATAAGCGGTGCAGTCACACAACTTGACAAACACAGTATCCATCACTAACTCTGGAGGGTCGAGTCGCTGCAAACACCAGAGCCACACATCAAGGCCTATTAATCACAAAACCACAGCGTGATGGCTGCAGCTCATACGCAGAGGAATCTCGTTGCTCTCGTGCCCGCAGACAGAGGAGAGCACGCAGGAGCGCCAGAGCGTTTGTGAAAGGACAAATAAAATGAGGGAGTAAATTAAAGCCAAGTAAAGCTTTTTGATCAATAACTCTGGACATGAGGGTGAGAGCAGACAGTTGATTATCTGTGTGCTCAGGGATTACACTGTGCCATTTGTACTCTGGAGTAAAGCCTCTTCACCTGGATGTAGAAATAAGGGAGAGGCATGGCCAGAAAGCTGATCTACGCTCCCATCTGAGACTCAGACCGGAGGGTGACACAGTACCCTCTGCTCTCTGTTTTTATCTCTCCTCTTGTATCAATCCTTCTCCTGCTATCCTTTTTTTCCCCAACACCTTTTGTTATTTCTTTCCATCCTTTAGCTCCTCTTCTCAATTTCTTTCCAATTTTCTTTCAAACCATCCCAGCACTGTTAGGCCAGTGTGGGCTGCTGCTGGGCGGCTCGGGTTTCAGACTCCCAGCATTAGTGTGACATTAGTGATAATCAGATTAACAGATACAAAGCATGAATAGAAGTGAACAGAAAACCTGGCACCGTGTGTGTTTGCGTGTCGCAGTAATGGAACGTGTTTACCTGCCGTTTCACAAGTGGCACAGCGGGTTCGCAGCACGCACTGATGACATCTTTACCCGGGCAGACAGCCAGCCTCACCCAAAACACGCAATCCATCCCAGTCACCTTCATCACCGGGGAGATCGTATATCAGGCCAGATTGGAGCCAGCAGACGCAGACAGACTCCAAACATCCCATCACTTTGCTAAAGAATTCAGCATTTTTTCTTTGAATTAATATTAAAGAGATTAGAAAAGAAAAAAACATATTGTGTGTCCACCATCTTTTAATGAGTTCACATGCTTTGCTTTTTCTTGTGATCAATAGATTTGGAACACCAGTCAAAGTCAAGGGCCGGGGGCCGGATCCGGCCCTCCAGGTAATTATATACGGGTTATTAACGGCCCGATGTTATCTTGCGCTTATTTGTAACTTGTATAATTTTGACAAAATATATTTTTATGGAGAGTAAAATATTGAAAGTTATTTAAGGTTTAAGTTGATTTATTCAGGAATAAAATTAAATAATACTGTAATAATACTGTTTTTATTTATAGTTATGGTAAAAAAGTTACCCTTTTAAAGTATGTAAATGTAAAACTTTTAATCCACTGAGTTAGTAAATGTAAAACATTTTGGGTAAATGTAATAATCAATATTTAGCAAAATGCTTCTCTTCTTTTCAGGCTTCATTTCAGAGATTATCATTACATCATATTTGGCAAAGAGAAAAAAGCATAAGATTCCAACTCCCCTCTTGGCAAACATGTAAGAACTTGCAACCCCCCACTTCCTGCTTCGAGGACCATGATGCACTGGCACAACTCTGGATTATTATGCTGGCACAAGTCATGGAAAACGGGAATGGAGAGAAAGCTGAGGATACCATATTGCAGCAAATCCTATTCATGCATGTTTATGGGGGAGAAGATTAATTAAAATCCAAATGGAAATGAGTGATTAGTGGATTATTCTAACTCTGAGGACATCATTGTTATTACTAAGGATGACTTTCCAGAAAAAATAAAGGAAATATGCTTATCTCTGGGACACTGTGAGAAATATCCCTTCATTTTATCTCGATCACGTTCAGATAAAAATGTCTGAAATTAAATTTAAAGAACAGTTTAAAGTCTTTGGGAACTGAATCACACAAAAAAAATGTTTGAGGAAATTGAAAGTTTTTTGAAGAACCGCAGGACATAATCGGCTCTGAAGAGTAAAGAAGGTTTAAGGGAGGGAAAGTCAAGAATATGTGCAGAGGGAAACTTTTTAAATCTCTTAATTAATAAACTAAAAAAAAGACAAGATGCTGTAGAGAAGGAAACACCAACAAAGTCTGGAACACAAGTGTAATGTTCGTGTGGAAGTTCAGAATCGGAATGATACGGTGAACACAGACATGATGACTGGCGCCTCTGTAGAGCTCTCTCAAACATACAAACCCAAGTTACTCGCTCAACATCATCCATGTTTTCCATGATGTGGTAAAGAATGAAGTCCAGAAAATGTTGGCGGTTGCTCCTCCCACACCGTGACATCATCATTACATTTAACGCACTTTAAAAAAGTAGATGCAAATTTGCAGCTATATGACTCCCAGGTTCGTGTTTTGATGCCCTCTTAGCCATTACATAACAGTAAAAAAAATCTCTATTAGTTTTATTTGGCTAAGCAAAGACGTAATATTAATATTGCTCAGTATTTAAGTGAAAATGGATAAGCCTTTCACTTAGCCACTGATAAATAGATTCCATGCTCAAAGTACAAACTAAGTGGAGCAGAATGCCTCAATCTGCTGAGAAAATCCACTTCCTGAAGCTGCATGTTTGCATTCCCACTTTCCAGAGGATGTTAATTACTCGGGATTCTTCTAATAGAGTCAAGCTGCAGCAATTAAGGACAACAGAGACACAGTGTGGATGTACAGAGCTCATTACTCACACAAACAATGCGGTCCTCATAAGACAGTGAGATTAATGGCGTTCCTCTTATAGCTCCTACATACTGTTAATATGATGCAACAGGGAGAACACCGGCAAGGACCAAAACTGGAGTCTGAGGAAAGAGAGGGCAGCCAGTTTGAAGGAGCAGAGATGGAGACGTGGGTGGAGGAACAAAGCTGTGCTACAGATGGTGAGAGGAAAACACTTTCTTGTATCATTTTCTTTTTACATCTTTCTTCCAGGCTAAAGTTCCGCTTGGCTGCAACAGTTTCATGTTTAGCTATCAGGACGATGCCATTACTGTTGCAGAGATCTTGCCAGGATAGAGTATAAGCTCGATGTTCATAAAGTAAAAAAAAATAAAAACAGAGTAGCACATCTTCTCGGTGAAGGCCCATCACATCGCTGAAGATGCCTGCAGCTTGGCGAGCCTCTGACAGGCTGTAATTCTGTTCCAGGACAGACAAAAAGCTGCAGCACGCTCAGCAGAAGTCAGACTTTTCTTTTCTTGTTGCAGACAGTATTTCTCCCAGGACTAGATGGATGCCATGTCTCTCCTAGGTCATACAAAGTACTGCTTGTTGATGCAAACTCTCGTGGGGGGTGCTGACTTCCTCTGGCGTCTGCGTGCTCGGGTGGTGCTGAACCACCAGAGAATTGAAGAAAACACTGAGCTGATGGAGGACAAACATCACAGCAGTCGCCGTTAACCATCAAAAGTCTTCTCATGATAAATTAAAAAAATGATTGAACATTTATGGGTATAAGAGCGGTTCTTTTGAGCATTTATGTGTCAGGGAAAGACATGAAGATTTTTATAGTTGTTATAGTTTATGAATGTGGAGAACAAATGTCAAACAATTAATGGCACAGGAAGACCCATACTTAGGCAGCCTGAGGACCCACAGTGGATTACGCTCAATACTCGCCCTCTAGGATGCCAGTCCTAAACTCAGCCAACCGAGCCATCCAGCTGCTGATCTGATCACTGTTAATGTTTAAATAATCCATTTCTCTTTAACTCCTTGACGCTTATTAATGTAAATATGCATCAAACCACTTTGGCTCCAAAATTATCTTCGTTTAGATTCTACACAACAGAAAAACGTAGAATTTGAATACATTTTTTTCATTCCTGGAAAATATCTTAGATGTCAATGAGTCAAATTTTGATAAAGTTTTATTTTTCTTTGTAAAAATTTGATAATTAACATTAAATTAAACAATAAGACTTCATTCTCAATGTTATCAATAAAGCACAGCATTTATAAAATAATATACAGAGCTTTTTTATTTTATTTTTATTAATTTGATGTTTTGACATTGTATTGTTAATATGATTGCTTTGACTTTATCATTATTTCAAACAATATTCTAAAAAATACATTTTTTTAAGATTTAATTTAAAATGTACTAAATATGTAGACTAAATGCAAAGTATAGATTCATATAATACTAGAAAAGGAAACAAATCATGAATACGTGAGCAGAAAATGAGGAGCTCTACTTATTTGTTTCTTATTTTGTATCTTTGTGTAGTAATTTAGTCCAATTTAGAGCTGTGTTACATAATAAAGGCCTGGTGGCTACATTATTTTCCACATTCATGCTTGTAATTGGTTTCTGTGTAAACATCTCACATCTATTACCGCTTCCCTGCTTTATAATAGAAGGTTTTTTAAAATGTGGTGGTCTGTGCGGCGCGTCAGCTCATACCGTCTGGGTCGTGTGGTTTGCAGAGCTGCAGCGCTGCTATCGTGGGGCATTTGATGATGTCAACCCAGCACTGAGGGCGTCTGAAGGCTTTCCTCTGGAGAGCACAAATGGCACTAGTGTAGCTAAAAGCATCTCCTTTTTCATACCAAATGCATTATTTGCAGACTGCCACTGTATTCAGCATAAATGTTTGATGATGGCTGAAGGGGAAGCTTGTTGGAATGTCACGTTGAGACAAAACCTGAAAAAAACTGACCACATGTTTTTTTTTAAGGTCTGTTATTAAAAAATGAAAGAACGTCTATTTTGGGGGCCTTTTCTGTGTGTATATTTGATATTCTGAGGAGTGATGACGACTTGTGTTTCTATTCAAAATGACCTGAGCTTGCAGCTAACTCGTAAAAACACTTGGGCTTGCTTCTAAATGTCTTTGAGCATTCATGGTTTTTGTCTTCTGATTCTCTGTGACGGAGATAAAAAGGAGCAATTTGAGACCTGCTCCATGAGTCAAGTCTAATCACAAAGGATAAAACGTGACAGAGTGGCCATATAATCATATTTTATTTCTAAGAATGGCAGTAAATGTGGGATGTGTCCTAAATCCTTTTTTTTCGTAGTATTTTTTCTGTAGTATTAGTTATTCAAGTTATAAACAGGCAAATCAGATGTCTCAATAAAACGACGTGGACCTCGCTGGCATGTCTGGCATTCAAAATGTTTGACAGATTCTCCAGAGTCTGCTTTGAAATTATAGGGATGTGGATTTCCAACTAGCTCAATCCTGATTAGTGAGAAAGGTTGCCATAGAAATATTGACTCAAACCAACTTTGACCAATCCTTGCTTAGTATCGTCATCTGGCTCCAACATGGCGGCGTCCATAATTGATAAAAAATGGCAAGTGAGTTGACTTTGTTTCATTGGAGCTGGAAGCAAACCATTTTCTATGGGTGACATCATCCTCACTTGGTCCAGTTCTTATATACAGTCTGTGTTTTCCAAATGCTGATTCATATTCGCATAAACTTGATATCATTAGGCTGTAGCAGCACAGCAAAATGGATCGCATCTATCAATTTCAGACGTCTTTTAGATGGTAAAAATACAACATTTCTCAGGAGTATGAGCATAAACTCTGATCTATTGTAAATCAGTGATGTGTTTTTGCTTACACCTAGTTTAGGTTCATTGAATGTGATTTCCAATTATCTGAGATAGATCTCAATCTTTAGTAACCTTGTCACCTCTGTTACCCCGGGCTCCCACGACTAGCATTACGCCTCCCACGTGAGCGCCGTAGTCTTTACATAACTTTAAAAGTGCGAGAGGAAATCCCACTGCAGATGATCACGTTCAACCTCTGTGGCGATGCAAATCCATTTCTTTGGGTTCAAAATTTTGCTGAACACCCCAGGGATGGGATTACTGTACCTCCTATATAAATGGTGGGTTATTGCAGGAACCTATATGAGTTCAGAGTTTCACGAGGTCGACAGCAGAGCCTGTGGCTGCAGCCATCCAGTAGCCAATGGGAGCCATCGGCTGTAGCTAAGCGCTCCCGGATCGCACCTGAGCTGAAATGGTTACCGTGTGAGCTTAGGGTTAAGCGCCGTTTCCACGGAGCGGTCGGGTCCAGTATTTTGAGTGTTTCCATTGTAAAATGGACCCATTTAAAAGTACCGTCCCGTACATCTTGGGGGGCACCCATTGGTTGTAAGTGGATTAAAAAGTGCAAAGGTTAAGTTAAAGTTAAAGTTAAAGTCCCACTATTTGTCACGCACCTAAGTGTGTGAAATTTGTTCTCCGCATTTGACCCATCCCCTTGGGGAGCGGTGAGCTGCAGACACAGCCGCGCTCGGGAACCATTTGGTGGTTTAACCCCCCAATCCAACTCCTTAGTGCTGAGTGACAGCAGGGAGGCACTGGGTCCCGGGCGGGACCATTGATTACCCATTGATTGGCAGGAAATGATGACAACATTAGAGACCGCCAATACAGGGGTCATTTAAGCTAACTTTTCTAATGTTGGTAAGAATTTGGGTTTCCTGTGAACTCTTTTGCTCTCGAGTCCATATGTAAATGCCAGCAAACAACAGCAGACAACAGTCTGTGGTGGAACTGCAAACGTTGCAAATATGCAGACGTCCTGTCTTTTCCAGTCGTCTTACTACACTGAAGCAATGACACGCTAGCATTAAAACAAACCGCTCAGTGGAAGCAAGGCTAAACTGAGTGGAAATGCTCACCAGAATTAAATGGACCATACCGTGCCACTCCTTACCGGACCGGACCGCTCAGTGGAAACGAGGCTTTAGGTTACGTTTTGTATTAAGGCATCAAGTTAATGTTTTGGTCCTTTGTGGCATTTATTGAATAAATTAGGTGTAGCTGCAAGAGTACAAAACTTCTCTCCCTCTTTTGTTACTTTACGAACATTCAACTTCTTCAGTTTGAGTCATGCTCAGTTTATTTTTAAATCATTTTAAGGTTAAAGTTGATTTTGAATGACTTTACTTCAACTTGGAACGCAAGACTTTCTCAAAATAAACAGATGAAAGAGATTTTTGCAGAGGGTGAACAGGTTGGGAACGTCACCTTGCATTTCCCAAAAGCACAATTTTTCTCTTTATTTTATGTCTGTGACGCGTTCTGGTAGAAGCAGAGAACATGGAGAGTTCCAGCTGTGATAAAAGGGTGCAGCAAACTCCAGAGTAAACAGGACCAAAACAAACCCAGAGACTCGAGAGACAAGGGAAATCATTTATGCATCAAAGGCTGTCAAAAGAATACCAAGCGAAGGTGTAAACACAGCAGATGGTGAGAATCCCATCCTTGGTTGGAAGATTCAGCCCCGCTGACACAGTATTAGCCCCCGCTGAGGTTGTTTGTATCTACCTGTCAGTGAGAAGGGATAATGGGGGAAATAGCTGGGAGGATTATGAGATTAGAGCGGTCAGTCTTGACAACAAGAACTGTGATTAACAGGCATTCAAAGCAGCTCATGACAGTAAAATAACAATCACTGTTCACTCATCCTCCATAAATGGAAATTTGATTCAGTACAACTTCAATGTTTTTTCTCTGCTGATGATCATTTCTGCTTCACAAAGCACTGCACTTAATGAGCGCATGTTTGTGCAAGACCTCTGTTGTCTCAGGTCAAAAAGGTTCTCAACATGGAGAGAAAATAGACTGTGGATTAGAGTGACTAATGCTTGATTTGTAACGTGTGCATGTTTGTGTGTGCGTAATTTTTGATTTGCAACTTACAAACATTTGGTGTGTAACTGCGCGAACTAAAAAATGTGTATTTCCATGTACAAAAATAACAAAATAAAAAAATAGAAATAATAGAAATTATACACCCACAACATTAAATTACAGAAGTTTGAAATTAACTAGCGGGTTAACACAAATCTTTATAAAGTATGTACCAATCGGCTGATACACACACAAAACCACAAATTTTATGTGAGACTCTTCACGTTTCATGTGTAAGCGATGCGTTTGAATGCTGCTAGAATGCTGGGTCATCAGAGTTTTCTCATCAGCCACACAATATAACTTGATATATACCCACTTAATAAACCCTAGAGCACTATCGTTGGGTGATTTTCCCCCAAGCTAAAGTATTTACATGATTTTTAATATGTTGTATTTTTCTGAGTGTCATTGGTCCCTGTGTAAAGTCTCAAATGACCCAGGATGGGTGGACCAAAAGTCAAGTGTCCAATGTCATTATTTTATTTTATTTATTTATTTAGGATTTTTTTGTTCTCAGATTCCTAATTTTCAATTATGCTTTTAACATCTTCCTATGTTTTCTTTTCCATTTTGTTACATGTAAAATAAAATAAAACTACTCTTATTTATTAGGTGTTGTCATATTTTAATATTTTTTTATGTCAAATACTTTTTATTGGATATATTATATCAGGTAAAAATTTCCCAACAAAAGTGATGGTGTAACTTTTAAAAGCGAAGCTGTTCTAGGGTTAAACAGATATTAATATAATTAATATAAAATGATCTTTCAAAAGAAAACACTCTTCACTTAAAAAAAATGTTTTCCAGAACTATTCGCTTCCTCTCTGCAGTACCTTCCCAGGCAGCGCCTCGGGCGGGCCGGTGGGCGGATCAACCCTCTACGCTCGGTGTTCAGAAGGACCTCCACTGCTGCTGCTATCGCTGGTTTGGAGACTAGAGGTCGCGGAGAAGCTCTGTGCACTGACTGTGTATGAGGCGCATAAGAAAACTCTGATGACCCAGTATTCTAGCAGCATTCAGACGCATCATTTACACAAGAAACTCTGAGACGAGTGTCACATCTGATTTGTGCGAAAATGAGGTTTTGGGTGTGTGTATTATGCGATTTGTGCATACTTTTTAGACATTTGTGTGTAGTTAGTTTCAAACTTCTGGAAAAATGATTTGCTCCGGACAGAGTTCGCTTCATTTGGTCCAGATTGAGTCATAAACCTTCGTAGACTGGGATCTACTGGAGATTTCTGTTCCGGATCAAAACTTGTACGATCCGAGACCACCTCAAAAGATGGACCCGAGATCCTGGTCACGCACCAGGGTCCGCTGACGTGTATTCAGACTGAAGCTTTTTCCGGATTATCGGGGGAAACGAACTCTGGTTTACTTTAGTGTGTGCAAATCTGAATACACCCTGAAATACACTCAGGGATAATGAAGTGAACCAGCAATAGCTGTGGTTGATTAGCCTTTAAAACCTGCTTTAACCGTTAAGGATGGGTTGATAAAATTGATTAATCTGTTGAAAACAGAAACAGAACATTTTTTACAATGTTAATGATCTGAACATTTTTGTTAGAACTTCTCCTTTTGAGAAACCATGTAACTCTGCATGATATTAATAATTAATAATAGTTTATAATAATTTTACAGTATGTGAACTGTATCTGATTAATATACTGTATTCAAAACATATAGCAGGCTAATGTATTGAATGTATTTCTAAACAAATGTTTGTAAATGTGTAATTTCAATATTGAATGGAAGAATAAAAAAATTGAATTGAATCGAATCGTTTCTGGAAATTATAATCAATACCCAGCCCTAGTAACTGCGGTAGAGTGGAAGAGGGAAAATCAGGTTAAAAAGCTACCAAAACACACAAAAAAATGAGTTTAAAACTCAGGTTTCTGCTGGTTCATCCTTCAAAACATAAAGATTCAGGCACCAAAATAAAGTAAGTTTTCCTCCAAAATCATTAGCACATTTTCATGACCATGGACCAAACCAAGAAAATGAATCGAGCCTCACTAAAAAAGAAAAGTTGACTAATGAACTATTGCTCAGCAGAAAATATGTCCCAGAAAAAGACATTATTTTGGATAAAAATGGCATGATCATAACTAAAAACACTTTTACTATAAATGAAAAGATGATTGGAGTGGGACTTGAACATCTATATATTCTATGTTTTTATTCAAAATGTCTCACATTTATTCTTCTTGGTTGATTCTGAGCATAGACTACAGAAGAGCAAACAAAGGCGACTCAAAAGTAAAATGGAAAAAAGGCCATCATGTTTTCTATATCAAAGCCATCACAGATGGGGGAGGGCTTGTTGAGGCAGCTGGTTGTTCTGTACATCATCTTCACATCTATCCCACCCTTTAAACAGGGTTTTTCTTCTTCTGCAGCCTCAGACGCACTGAAAACTAACGGCCCAAACAAGCTGCTTTTTTCCCAGCAGATCTTCATACAGGCTGATTGTTCATGTAACGTATCCTGTAGCATCGATGAAAGCGTCTCCTCGCTGATTAAAGCGAACAAACAACTTTTTATTTTCCATCACACATGATGAAAAAATATATCAACTCCGATCATTCAGAAAAACCTTTACAGATGAAATCTATCCAATTACTGAATGAATAACTACCTAACGGCTGCTCACACTATAGGGAGTACAGTCTGCCAGCCCCCACCATCAAACAGGTAATCAAAGGTTCTGGGGGAGGACTGTGGCTGTCAGGCTGTTCTCGTCTCACATGTGCTTCACTTGTGCTCGGCTGCTTGTTTTGGCCCCACAGTCACCTTCCCGCTGAAAGAAGTGAAATGAAGAAAAGGAGGCGGCTGGCCGAGACCAGCCTTAATCTGCTTGGTCTCAGCCTGCCGGCTCCCCCGACCCCCCCTCCCCCCACTCCCTGTGCTGGGAACCGCGGGAGTGGAGAGGAAACACAGATCTCTCAGTCTCCTATCTCCTCCATCTTCAGAGTGTTTTCTGCAACAGATTGGATCATAAACTGGGGAGCATCCTTCCCAACAGAGGATCAATCAGTGGAGCGAGAGACCAACAAACACAGGATGACTCAAGGCATGTGTGCTACAAACCAGTTTGATTTAAAAAAAAAGATTTTCTTTATCTCAGGTCTAGAGGGTTAAGAGTTCAGTACAGAGTGACAGTGTGCAACTAAAAAAAAAGAAAAGAAAATCAAAGGCTGTTGTTGAAAACAGGAAGTGTTTCTAGCTTTTATGCTAACTTAATATTTCAGTTCAAGTGGAACCATGAGGTTTTAAGCAAAAATAGCAGAATTTCCATTGACTATGAAATTGCGCAAATTGGATTTGCAATAATATAAACACAACAATTTAGAAAAAACTTGAATTTATCAAAATAAAACATTTGTGTTTTGAGGAGGTGGTTTTCAAGGCAAATTGAAATTACATACTTCACAAAACTGCAACAGAAACAATTTTTTCAAATTAAATGAGTCACGTGACCAACAGTGACTGCACTGCTGGCAATGCTTAAACTAAAAAGGCAAACTTTAACATTTGTCAAATTAAAATCCTTTTGGTTATTCTCTTGTTTGGCATTATTGGTATCATTCTAAAAACTTCAAAGGATTTTGTATATCATAGTTACTTTTTATCATTCTTTGTGATTTCAAAAGAATGTATTTTGTCTTGGATAATTGAAGAAGTAACTCATCTAAAACAAACATAGGAGTGGTTGGAAGTGGAGGATTTTAGAAGCTCGGAAAGGTTTATTGTCAACAATGAGCTCCATTTTTTTTCTAAACTATCCTATTGTAGACGTGCTGTTGGTGTCGTACAAAAGTCTTTAGTGACTTTTCCACAATGACTTATGAGCTCATTCCCTAAATAAAACTGTGATTCATTCACAAAAAACCTCCTCAGAGGCAGACGCGATTAAAATAAATTGTGAAAGTCATCTTCATGTTTATGCCTTTTGGCATGCAGGGAAACCATTATTATTCCTTACAAATATCAGTTATACAGTGAAACACAGAGGTGTGAGTATGATTATGTGGGACTACTATGTTGCTTTTTGGGTTCATAGTACGAGGAAAAATTTGCATTATGAAATTTTAAGTGGAAATATAATCAAAGAACGTAACAAAGGATCTATAGATGAGAGGCTTGATACTGTCCACACATAAAAATACAGATCAACAGACCATCAAACAACTTAAGTCCAGAATAATGTTCAGTACGTAGTGATGTAGACAGTAGAGCAACATCTTTCAGTTCACACGTGGGTATGTTCTTGAGCTGCAATTTAGATATCATTTTACTATGTTCTCACACACACTTGTGGTCTGGACAAAACAGGTAGAGAAAAGTGTATTTGTAGGCAAGCTGGGACAGTGAGATTCAAGAAAAGACAGGCTTACCCTTTAGGTGATAGAGTCAATGTACAGCTCACAGAAACGCTCACACCCATGCTAATGCGCATGCTAACATGAGCCCATGTCTGTGTGTGTCAGTTATGTTGTGAAGACAAGAAGTCGTAACTTACTCACAAAAAGGTCACATGATGTTAAAGGGAGCAGCAGGAAAATCAATGGTACCTTATCAACTCTTTTCGGAGTGAGCAAACAAGACATGATTTGTGTTACACGATTCTTGCACATGAACAAAGGTGGTGTCTAAATAAAATATACTGAAGTGTCCCTGTGTCCGACATTGATTTTGTTGCTGTGAATTCATCCAGTTTAGCTGGATCGTGCATTGATCAGGTGGTTCAGTACCTGATGGATGAAGCTTCAGTGTAGATGATCCATGATATGAGAACAAAGGAGGAAAAGTTAAAAATGTGCTGGGATTTTTGGACAGATAAACCATGTCCTCTAACAAAACTGTAGGTCAAACTTTGGTGCCCTTAAGTTTGGTTTAGGTCTGGAGGTCATGATCCGACATGTTTATTTCACAGCCACAACAGTCTTTTTTGTCAGAGTGTTCCATATTTTTTCCAAGATGTATCAAATTCTTTGATAGATTTGAATGAATTTGCTCTTCACGCTGGTGTTAACTGATCATCTGAACAATCTATTATTTCAACTGCTCAATTCTGGTAGATTGGTCCAATTCCCCGTCTTCCTGTGTCCCGCAAACCAATAACTCTATCAAAGACAAGTTTCTTATATAGAGCAGCCAAACTAAAAGGATGCCAGCTCCAGCATCATACTCGAGATTGTTTTGCTTCTTATGGTGTATAAATCTCCCTCCAAGTCTCTTTCTAATAGTACTTCATTGACTTATACAACTAAAATAATAGTTGGTACTTTTTTTGTACTTGTTCAGGTAAAGATCTAATTGAGCTGGTTATTAAAATATAGCATCAAAGGACTACCAATGACCTTTTTTCAGCTGAGCGAGTGTGTCTTTAGATGCTTTTTCTTGGATTTTTTATTTTAATTCTCCATCATGGCTTGTTTTTAACATTTGATGCATTTTATTTAGCCATTGCAGGTCTTACTCATGCTACTTTCACACCAAATCTGACATTTCAGTCTTTACAGCTGTCACAGTGCTGTTTATTACTCTCCCTTCAGGTGTTTAAACCTCTTTTTCAGCTGTTCTGACTCAAATACTTCCCATTGAATTTTGGTTTTGCATAACCAGAAGAAAAAAAAATACAAAAGAACTAAATAATTTAATCAAAAAATAACTGAATGAAGCAAGAAAATCTGTTTAAACCTGACAAATCTACAACTACACAAATTAAAAATGATTAAAAAAAAATGAAACACCAACATGAAAGTCATCAAAAGTCTTTGATAACAGCAGTAATTATTTATAGGTTTGATGCTAGTTATACTTTTTAATTATCAATAGTCACAGATGGTCCAAAATCAACATTAAATGTCACACTAAAGTCACCAATTAAATGCTGGTTTTAGGGTTGTTTTATTTTTAGCTTGATGTGCAATCCTGTTAGTGTAACTTTATTTAAAACAGAAACAGAGGGAGGTAAAATAAGGTTGTTTCAGATCAAAAGTATGCAGATGCTCAGCAGGTCAGCAGCCACGGCTTGTCTGGTTCTGAAGAGAAGATTTATTGGTTTACCTCCATTGCACAGACAGAATGTTGTCCGAGATAAATGCAGTCAATCAAAAATGCCAGATCCGGTCCGATCCTCTGAGCACGGCAAAAACATTAATTTGCCTCATGCAAATAGGGAAATCATAAATGATCGAGGCTAATCAATCATGGTGCGTGTTTGACAGCTACCAGCAGTCCCAAACCCTCATTCTGCCATTAAAAACAAACTCCTAACAACACAGATGGCACAAACAAAAACAGGACAAAGTTGCAGAAGCTCTGAAAGCTGAACACTGAGGAGGCGCCTCTGAGTGGAGGATCAATCACTGCCAGAGGAGGAGAGGATAAACCGCGTAAGCAAAATGAGACGGAAAGAGGGGCACTCATGAACACTCGGATGTGTGTTTCTGTGTGTGTTACGCTAAAGCAGCTGCAATCCAGCAGACATAACAATGACTCATCTTAGCTCATTGTTCTCATCAAGAAAACACTGGTGGGAATTGCAGGAACCCAAACACACGCTTGCACACTGGCGTTGTGTTACTGCGACCTTATGTAGGCCAGTCTGCAAACATAACTATAACTTATGAGCATCAACAGAGAAAACTAGTACCACCACTAAAGCATAAATTGGAATGTGGAAGTGATGCATCTGCTTCTGGTTTAATGGGCACCCTAGTTTCCTAGAGAAATGCTAATAACAAGTACTGTGTTTTTGACATTAAAAGGCAAACTTGTTTTTTCTAAAAAAAAAAAGAAAAAAAAAATGTCAGTGAGGTTTATAATCCGGAACCTCCAATTGGATTAAATCCAGTTGTGTTGACTGATGTTGAAGCAATTTTGAGAGGTCCTCTGTCATTGTAATCATGCTAACATGCAGCGGTATTGGATTGTGCTTTTTTTTTTTTTTTTTTTTTTATCGAGGTTGGGAGTTATTCTAAATAAGCTAACATGTCACAATGTTGAACTGTGTTTTTTTGTATATGTTAATAACAGGGTTAAGAGTTAGCATAGTCGCAGTAACCTTTGTTTTAGCGGTATCAGTCTGTTTTTTTACATGCTGCCAACAAGGTCGGGTGGTAAGGTGGCTAATGTAACAATATCGGACTGTGTTTTTTTTGTACGTCTTATTAACAGGGTTGGGAGTTAGCAGAGTCACAGTAACATTTGTTTTAGTGGTGTCAGTCTGTTTCTTGTGAGCCCCAAACAAGGTTAGGGTGTTATTGTAAACGCTACAAATAAGGCTGGGAGTTAGCGTACTCACGATAACGTCTGTTGTAGCAGGATTAGTCTGTTTTTAACATGTTGCAAACAAGATTGTGAGTTATTGTAAATATGCTAACACCGCTAACGTGTAGCGATGTCGGAACAGTGATTTTTAAAAGTGTTACTAACAAAGTTGGGAGTTAGCGTAGTCACAATAATGTTTGTTTCAGTCTGTTTTTTGAATGTGTTGCAAACTAGGCTATGAATTACAGGTATTGTGAATATGCTAACGTAGATGCGATTCTAATGTGGCTAACGTGCAGCTTGTTACAAACAGGTTTTAGAGTTACTGTGAACATATTTAATAAAACGACTGGCTGATCTTTTCTCTGACTTTTTTGTTTCGCTTATAGTTTAGTTTGCGTTATTTATGGCATAAATTTGAAAATAAACCAGTCATCAACAGTTTGTCTTACAGTCTGGCGTGCCGTATAGTGCATAAAAATACAATAATTTAAGAAACAAGAAATATATTGTACAATACTAACCTACTTTTTCTGGTAAATTCAAAAACACAATGTGTGGAGGAACATTCAACATAAAAAAACAAGAAAAATCCAAGAGAATCCTTTTCCAACTGAGAAAAACGTGCACATCAAAGGACAGATTGGTTTGTTTGATTTCCTGTTTACAGTTCCTTCAAGTAATTACACTAAATTGTATATTGATGTTGTTACATTTTCAGCCACAAACACAAGTTTATTCAAAGGAAAAAGGAAGCAGCATTAAGTGCAGTATCTGGCTTCCACCTCATCATCTTGGCTGCGAGCTGCAAAATGAAAAAGCCGAAAGCCCTTCAGAGGTGGAGGACTCATGTAATATGCATGGCCGCTGGTTCTTTGACTGCGTTTGTGTGTGAAGCAGTGTGTGTTTGCTCGAGCTTTCATCGTAGAATGACGGAGGAGAAGCAAGAAAAGCAAGACAGGAGAGGAATAGACAAATATGTTTTAGCCTGGTTCCTCTCTGTCTGCAGAAACAAGAGAAAAATAAAACAAATGTAATAAATTAAGCTGTGATTCCCACACTTTCCTTTATCTAGCCCTTCATGTGAACTCTGGTCTTTGTGTCATTTGTTGCTCACTATTTGAAGAGTTTATGAAGAAGTAACCCTAAGGTGGGTCACTTTTTGAATATGTTCAGAAGCCTATAATCAAAGCATTTCCAGCATTCTGTTGGACGTTTGGAGGTTAATTAATATTGTAAAGCCTTAAGATTGCAGGAAATCTCTCACACATTCTTGAAGGAGGTTTCAAAGCACAGGCGTGCGTCTAAAAGGCAGCATTAAAGATAGATTAGAAAACTGTTAATCTTGGAGGACTGCCCTTGCACAAAGTCTATAAAGACCTTTCCAGTAAATTAAAAGAAAAGTGATAAATGGGATAGGATGAAAGTTCGCTCTTAATTACAGCATGCCTCTAATTGACTAGTGGTCCAATTACTGTGGTTTTCGTGGGTAATGTATCAGAGAACAAGCCGAGCCAAGCGCTGCTGTGTTCATAATTACAGTAGACATCAGATTAGACCAATGAGCCACAAACACACTGTAGCTTTGATTCATATGTAAATGCACGGCGCCCTTTACACATATGGGTATTTTTGCATTATGTGTGAATGAGGCTGTGACACAGCGGCAACAACAAATAAATCAACGATGTGGAAATGTATAAAAAATAGATATTTGTTTGTAGATGAAGCGGAGAGTAAATGTTTTTAATGAGACTGTTAATTTCTGTTTGTTCACGAGAGCTCACAAAAGTACACAGCCAGTATAAGCTCATCTGGAGAAAATGCCTGCAACTAACTACTACTATGGTTTTTAATCAGCTAATTAGTTGTAATTATTTTAACTTTTTTAGAAGCTAAACTAAAAAAAACAATGTGTCTTTGTTCAGTCAAACAGCATCAGAGTGTGGGTACCCACAATACTTACACGTTTGGTATTTGGTATTGTTAAAGCTCACCTGACCTCTGTGGCAGTTAAAAAAAACAATTGGTTCTACCTGAAAACCAAGCTCTAGGTTCACTTGCAAGTGAACTTTGATGTGGGTCAGCAGTAGAGTGAACAGACAGACAGATGTGCAAAATAGCCCAAAAGCACAATTTCAAAATTGTGTGAATCCAATGGATAAAACCTGGTATAGAAAGATTCTTAGTGTGTATAGATGGTACTGGAAGGGTTAGTTGGTCCGGATTAGTCCGCTTAATTTGGTCTGGATTGAGTCCTGAACCTTGCATTTGGTCTGTAATCAGACCGTCGTCAATCTGGCATTTCTGTTTTGAAGTAAGTATCATGAGTCTGTGATCTGGTTCTGTCATGTTCTGTTTTCCCTGTCAGTCTCACCATTTTCAAGTTAATCATCCACAGCTGTTTTCATTTAGTAAATCAGAATAGAATAGAATAGAATAGAATAGAATAGAATAGAATAGAATAGAATAGAATAGAATAGAAGTACTTTATTCATCTCAGGCTGGGAAATTAGGCTGTTGCAGCATTAGGCATATACAGAAAATATTAACATATAGAGAAAAAGCTATATTTACAAAAGATAAGGAAATAATATACAATAAAAAACAAAAGCAAATTGTGCAAATTATAATGTGTAATTGTTCCCCCTCGATGTATTTAAGTGTCTGGTCTTCAGTGTCTCAGTGTCAGGTCATCTGCTCTGTCACATCATTGGCTTGTTCTCCTGGTTTTGTTATGTTTGACTTAATGTAGTAAATCTTTGAGTTTCTGCCACCATGTCCTGTCTCCTGCATTCGGGTCCTACACCACCACCCCTGACACTAAGTCTTTTAAACAAAACCAAGTGACAAAGGATCTCTTAAGTCATTGGCCACGAATTACAAGGAATTCCTGCACTTTGTAATCCTTGTTGGAATACTTCACTTATTCAAACCCAATATTTCACTGACCATTTTTGAACGTCTGTATCAAGGTCAGGTATAACACTTAGTATGGGTACAGTGGTACGGTGGAGGCATGCTGCAAGGTGGTTACTAAGGAGACTACGACTACGAAGGTACGCCGATAAGTGTTTATGACACATAGACGGTCAAAAAACAGTGTGAGGATCAATCTGTATCAAGTTACAAGTTGTTTTAATAAGCCTGCATTCATTCAACCACATTTCTATGAGTGGATGTGTCTCATTGTTGCTCCACTACTTTGGTTATATCCCATAATGCCAGACTATAGGGGCTGTTTTAGTTCAGTTGTTCCACTCCGAGCCCTGAGTCTATCCAGACGTCCCATCTGATTGGAAATTAACCAAAACCTCCTTAAAGGTGGGATTTGAGGGCGGTTTCCGGTCCAGACCGAAAATGTGTTCTGGATTATCGTGGGAAACAAGCTCTAGTTCACTTTGGTTGAACCAAATGTGTCCAGTCTAGTGTCTAAAAATAAAGCTCTTTAATTACCTGATCAGATACATTTAATTTGAATATCCATAAATAGTAACTAAATCTCTACATTACTTTTCTAAACTATTACGGCCTGAAGTGACATAATTTTCTTGTTTCAGTCATGGGTTTTGAGATGTGGCTTTACTTTTACCTGGTTTTCAGAGGTCTTTTCTTTTAGGACTTATGTTATAAAGAAAGTCTAAGATCTTTATATGGTTTTATTTGCCATTAGTTTTAGTTCCAGTAGAAAATAAAAAATGGCATTTAAGACATTTTATCGCGTAGCAGTACATGTGCTTAATATAAAAGTGCACATCAAGACATTTTTATTTTATATGTAATATCCCAAATTGTTGAACCCTTTAAGGTAGTACTAGTGAGATTTAACACGTTTTATTCTCAATATATCAGTTTGTGTGCAAAACCTTGATCCAGAATTGTAATGACACTGAAAACTAATATGAAAACGCAGTACAAAAGGTTTTATGATCAAGAAACAATTCGCCTAATCGGATTATCTCAGCCTGACAGACTTTAACATGTTGATTAACGTTGTGACAGCCTGTCCGTTTGCACCAAAAATACTTTATCAGTGAGAACAGCAAAAGCAAAACCAAAGAGATGGTGGTTTGTTCAGCGAAACAAAAGGTTTAAAGCTGATGTTTGCTGGAGATAATGGCAACCTTTCATAACAAGTTATCAAGCTGAAACCAGACGGTAAAACAATCAACCGTTTGATCGGCCAAATGGTTGGAAAAGGTCTTTGACTGCTGTCAATGTTCAGAACTAAGTTGAACAAAAGCGAACTATGAGTTTTTTGATAAATTAAATTTGTTTTTTTGGAAAGGCCTTCCTGTTTTGCATTGAGTTCTTTGACTAAAGATAGCTTTTTTTGCTGTGATTTTATACATTTTGAATAAATAACAACAATTATTTAAATATTGGATATCAGCCTCAGAAAAACAGTTTTTGAAACTATCAGCAAAAATATAATAATAATAAATCTGTTTTTTTAATTGCTAATACCCTATAAGCAGGGCCTAGCCTTTCCCTACGTCGTTGCAACAAAGACGAAGTCTAAGGAAAGAAGACAACAAAGGACTGAGATGGGACAAAGATTGAGTCAAAGATTGTCTAATGAAAACAGAAAAAAAGCAGGAAGAAATGATTAACTGAACATTTACTTGAAGCTCAAAAAGCTTTTGTTCATAAATTAAAGAATACAATCCAAAACATCTATCATCTTATCAACAAAAACGAGACATTTTCAGATATTTAAGGCTGAAAAACTAGATAAGAGTGTTAGCATTTTGTCCTTGAAGGCAGTTGAATTGAGCCCAACAATGACAGACAGAACAGAACGATGCTCAAGTCACATTTTCTTCTTAGGAAAATGCTTTCTTTCAATCTGAGGCTTTCCCAAAAGAGAGGCTCTAAAAGTGCCATGAAATCCTCCTTTTTCACGCAGCGATGAAAGAAAAACTAACTAGGTGTTACTTCATTGTTGGAGTCTGCCATGCGTATCCTTCCCGATATGGAAAATGCATTTGCCTGTACTGCGGGGATGATTGACACATGGCTCAGGTACCGTATGGGCTCTGACTGCAAACAGCAGCGCTGAAATAACACAGCAAGTGTTATGATCAAAGCGGCTCTCCCATTTTCATCACCGCGCTTCGGGAGGATATCTGCATAGCAGCTTTGCCCAGGGGAATGCTGACACAGCAGTCCCGGCTTGAAACTTGCACACGGAAACTTTGATTTATGTGTGTTTACAGAGCGCACACGCAGGAGAACACTTTCTGTTTCCTCTTTGAATGAAATATAGAGAGGCTCTCACTGATGAGAGTGGAATCCAGAAGACGGATTCAGAGGCCTCTAAATTCACAGATACAACCAAGTTTTTGACCAGTTTAGCTTGAATTGAGAAATCAACAGAAACCAATAGGTTTATATTAAAATGTTCTAATTCAAAAGATGCTATAAGTCAAGGATATTTTGAATATCTGTAGAGCTTTTTGCTGTTTTAAAAGTGGTTGAAAAACTATGGTTAAGAAAATGTTGGGAAAAGTGCATCATGAATAATCCACACCTAATCCTTAGTGTGACTTAACCATGTTTGGTTTCAGTGAGTAATTGCTTCTGACTGGAGTCAGAAATTGTGGAATGAGGCTGAGCATTGAGTGCAGTATATTGTGCTGCTGTAACCGTGATAGTGTTCTTTGCATTTTAAGATCGTAACATTCCAGAGTCATCGCTGTGACAACCGCCTGGCAGCAAACACAGAAGCATCAAAGCAAGAATCTCTTTTGTTTGATTCTGTCATCTGGAGAACATACATATTTATTCCAGAATGACAGCGGTCTTCATTTTTGATCCTCCATCGTTCTGTTAACCATAAACACATGATTGTTCATCTGATCATTCCTGCAGATACCAGGGATCTGATTTATGCTTAAATCTGTGGCAAATCTCAGAGATTAAAACTATGACTTTGATAGAAGCGTTTTAGTTTCTTACACTGACGTTACATATGCTGCACGGTGGAGCAGTGGTTGGCCTCTAGTTCAAGTCCCAGTTGTTGGACAAAATCATCAATGGGGGACCTTTCTGTGTGGACTTTGCATGTTCTCCCCGTGCATGTGTGGGACTCTGACTTCCTCCTACTGTTCAAAAAATATCCTTCTTAGTTTAATTTGTGACTCTAAATTGCCCCTAAGTGTGAATGTGAGTGTGATTGGGGCTCTGCAACATTATTTTTTGTGTTTCCATATAAATATGCAAAATAAAAAAACTGATTTAAAATGTGTAATTTTGCATCTAAATTAATTGTTTATGATTTCTTTGCTTAACTTCTTTACTCAAGTATTAAGATTCGATGATAGGCAGAAATTTTTAAATCTTCTTCAAACTTTTATTTTGAAATCTCCTGCCTGAACCATTAGGTTGATCCATCCATCCACAGTTTTCCCTCCATCCAGGAGCAGGTCATGGGACCAGCAGTCTAAGCAAAGATGTCCAAACTTCCCTCTCGGTTATATTGAAAATATACAGCAAGAAACTCACACTGCAGGAGGGGATGAGAATAAAGACAAACTTTAGAAATGATTCAGCTCAGAGTGTGATTCAATCCCTGCCTTTTATCTCATCATGCAGCTGAAACACCAGATGCCTCTCCTGCTATCATAGCCGGAGCAACATAAACAACTCTGACTGTGCAAGTTGAAAAAGAATAAAAGAGAACGAGCTTCGTGTTTCTGTCAGAACAGAAAAACAAACACTTCAGGCAGATTTCTTTCAAGTTCTGAACTTGTGAATCTCCCAAAGAAAGCCTCAAATTACTGTTAGAGCTGAGAAACTCACAGTCAAATCAATAAAAACATTAAAAAAAAGCAGGTGTTAAAATCTACACCATGTTTAGACACAATCACATTAAGCAAATGTTGCCTGTATGCTAATGTGAACACAGCTGAGCGGAGCCCCGAGTATTTGCAGAGTGCATGTTCACTCAGCCGAGTGTGACGTGTCTCCAACCCTGAACAGATAACGGCACCGAGTCTGCTTGAGTGCAGCACGGCCGCCTCAAACTTTGCACTCAGCTGCCCTCCACTCACAGTAAATGTACTAATAATACCAGCAGGAATTAACGCACAGAAACTATTACTCAAAAGAGGACAGCTGGAATGACTGCGTCTATGTAAAATACTATGCCGAGTGTCTGGGCACAGGAAGAGTGCAGAGAAAGAAAGTGGTGTCTACATCCAACCGTCCAACCTAATGGATGCTGACCACTAAGAAGCACTAGCTGAAATATGCATGACAGGAGAATAAGCTCCCTGCAGGAGCTCCAGAAAAGTCTACCTCCCTCGCTCTGAGCATGAAACATTGATGGCAGCCGCGTCAGCCGTGCGGCAGCTCAACCTCTGAATGGAGTTAACATCTAATTTTGGACTGCACTCACAAGACCACAAGTCTGGGAAAAGAAAGAGCGGGGCAGCTTTACCTTGAACAGGAATTTTCCTGCCTTTAATTATGCAGCCTTAAAAGTCTGTCAACATATATGCAGAACCTTTACACACAGTTGATGTTTTCATTCTTGATTATCAGAAAGAGGCAGTTCTTTCAAATAAAAATCCTAGAGGTGTTGAGTAAAAACTTGTGTTCATCACAGGTGTAATTTTATCTGAAAAGTATCTTTATGACCTCCTTCTTCTCAGCTCAGACCTCCCTGTTTGCACTTACCTCCATCGGCTTAACTGCATGGAAACCAAGGCGTTTCCACGCCAGACGAGATGTAATAGCATGCTTTTACATACCACACAACGTATATGTTTGGAACTCATCTGGGAAAGATCCCAAACCTCCCCGACAACAGCTCGACTCTCTCAAATGATTGAGCTCTTCAACATTTAAGGGAAAACCACAGAGATTCCAGCACTGAAGCTGCAATTTAGGTATTTGTATTGGAAATTAACTACACTTGGATCCGTTTAATGACTAGCCTGTTAGAAGCCCAGTGAATGGTGGGATTGTTGATTGACAGGTCATGGTCAAATTTTTTGCTTTCACTGTTGCCAGACAGAGTCACGGTTTCTAACCCAAACGTCACCTAAAACCACCAGATCTCACAACTAATTAATCATTAATTATTTGTTACCTGATTTGACTGAAATGCTACTCCAATGAAAATTGTGTTTTTAATATGCCATTGTAGTATTTTTCGCATGATGGAGGACGTATACAGTATCTATCCATCCATCCATCCATTTTTTAAAACTGCCTAATTTGGTGGGAAACTGCCCAATCTGGCAATGATAGTTTTTAGTTATCTTTGAGCAGCAGTTTCATATCTTTCAATTTAATAAAGTACACGCTCAGCCTTCGTCCGGCTGCTGCCTTCAGCATCACTCAAGACCAAATCTATTCCCTTTGTTCATGTCAGTGCAAGAGTCAACTGTCTGTTCAGCCTCTGAAAAGCTCAGCCATGCTGTTATTTGTAGAGAGAAAAAACATCCTTTCCCTATAATTCTCAAATGAGTCTCTTTTAGTGTAACGTCAAACACTGAAACGATTCACAAGCTAACTGAGGACTGTGTGGGGTCCTCGGCCATCAATACTACAGAGCCATCAATACTACTACAATACAAAGGCAAAAAAACAGAGTTTTTAATCATGTTATTAAAGTCAGTCGAGATATCTCTAACAACTCTAGATTAACCTAATTATATACTAATGAACTATATGAGGGACCAACAGAAATCAAAGGGTTTTTATTGAATTTCCTGACAGAAAAGGAAGAGAGTAGGGAGGAAAACTCTCCCTAAACAGAGGATATAGAGAGAAACCTCCAGCAGAACCAGATTCAGAGAGGGTGACCATCTGTAGCTACTTAGTATCTAAAAGTTCAGGAAAGAGATGGACAAAACTGAAAAAACTGGATCGTCTGTTGTACGACCAAGACCCAGGGAAGAAATATTTAGGGTGTATTCAGACTGGAAAAATCAGTTTAATTTGGTCGTATTCAGACTGGTTTTTGCCAGAAATGTGTGTTTTGAACTTAAGTCTGTGAACAAAACCATGTGACTAAAGACCTCTTCAGCCATTGGCCAGGAATTACAACTACAGGTGGAGTCATGGAAGTTCTATGCTTCGTAATCCTTGTCGGAATAGTTCACTTATTTAAACTTTAAAATTCACTGACCAATTTTGAACTTCTGTATCCACGTCAATTACAACACTTTTTACTGATGCTTTGGTATGGCAGAGGCACGCTGCAAGGAGGTTACTGAGGAGATAACAGCTAAGAACTTATAACGATAATGTTAAAATTTGTTTTAATGAGCCTGCATCCATCTGACCAAAGTTCAATACGCTGCTGTTGCATCGCTGCTCCCCGTTTGTCTGCAGCTCTACGTTTGCATTCCGTAATGCTCTGCTACGGTGGCTGTTTTGGTCCAGTTGTTCCACTTCGAGCATGGACTGTATTCAGACAGAGGAAACTAAGGGCAAAGCGGAGCGTAGTCCGATCGGAAACAAACCGTGATCACTCTGAAAAATGGGTCTGAGAGCGGTTCCTGTTCCCGGACCAGACAAACTGATAACAACAAATGAGTGTGAAATACTGGCCTCCAATTATGGTCTAGTGTATTGTAAAAAATACTGAAAAATCACTAGTCAGGAAAAAAAACACTATTAAAAGCATGTATAAGAAAAAAAAAAAACATTTAAACAGGTTGTTATTTTCTGTCAGTAAATCTTGACAGAATAATCAACACATTCACCCACATTTGCAGTACTAGGGAATAAAACAAAGACTGCTTTGATCCGCCCTTCTGGGTGTTTTTTTTGTTAAATCTTCATCTATCTAGACAACAGTCGACCTGGAATTAGAACAAAGCTGCAGATCTCCACTTTGTTTTCTTATTTGATGTGTTTGGCCTCTTATCTCAACAGACACACAGAACAATGTTGCATACAAACACACACAAAAGCCTCAGGATTGTTACTTTACCACAAGTTTGATCTCAGTTTGTCAAAGCTGCATTGATTTGATTCATGAGTCCCACAAAGAAACATGAGAATTTAGCTCAAACCAACAAGCTCTACTATAAATTCTTACCCAGTTTCCACTATGTTCATATCATTTAAAGCCTCCTCACTGATCCCCTCTCTTTTCATGCTTAAATACTGCTTCCAGAAAAACCAGCTGTTTGTTGATCAAAAGTGGTGACATACCGTATTTACCCACTATAGGGTGAACTGGAATATAAAGTGCACCGTCAATGAATTATCTAATTTGAAGTGATTTCATAAGGTGCACCGAACTATAATGTGCATGAGGCGAGACAGAGTCAGACTTTTGTCAGTTTATTACCGGGTTCACAGTCACAATGTCTGAATTTCTTCACTACTCACTATATAGTGTACTATATTGTGCATTTGACATTTTTTAGTGCAGGCCAAATCTATCATTCTAAAATCGAGTGCACAAGAAATATCCCAGAGGTCTCTGCGAAAAACCAATGTGCCTCAATGCTCACTAGATTGGCGAATAGAGAACACAATGTATTGCATTTGAACATTTTATGCAGAAAAATTGTGTTTAAATGTGATTTTTTAAATAAACTATCAATGCTCTAACCACCAGAACACAGTGGAGTCATAAACAAATGCTGTAAAATGCTCGTATTGATCAGATTTTTACTTTGTGAAAGTGGTGACGTCATGATTGTCGGTTTAAAAAAAAAAAAGCAGTAACTTATTTTTAAAATCCAGGACACACGATAGTCCTGCACTATATAGTGTTGTTATAGTTAGAGAGAAGGGTGAGGATTTGGACATAGCCTAGAACTTGTTTGTAACATGCTACGTGTTAGCCACATTAGAACTGTTAGCCATGTTAGCATGCTAACAATACATGTAACTCCCAACCTTGTTTGCAACACGTAAAAAAAGACTGATACCGCTAAAACAAATGTTACTGTGACTACGCTAACTCCCAACCTTGTTAATACCACTTAAAAAAATCACAGTCTAACACTGCTACTCGTGTGTTGTGTTAGCAAAGTAACAATACCTTTAAGTCTCAACCCTGCTTCCAATACATAAAAAAACAGACGGATACCACTAAAACAAATGTTACTGTGATTAGGCGAATTCGCAGCCTTGTGACAACATAAAAAACACACTTCGACATTGCTACATGTTAGCCACGTTAGCTTTTGAACTATATGTGTAACTTCCAATCTTGTTTGCAGTACATAAAAAACATGCTGATACCGCTAAAACAAATGTTACTTTGACTAAGCTAACTCCTAACCTTGTTAGTAACACATTAAAAAAGCACACCGCTACTCGTTAGCTGCGTTAGCATATTAACAGCACCTGTAAGTCTCAACGCTATTTGAAATACATAAAGATGACTAAAATCTCTAAAATAAATGTTACTGTGTCTCAGTCTCATGAGTAACAATATTAAAAAACACAGTTTAAACATTGCTACATGTTAGCTACATTAGCATGTTTAGTAAAACCCTTGTTTGCAACACATAATAAAACAGGCTAATACCGCTAAAACAAATGTTAGTATGATTATGCTAACTCCCAACTGTGTTAATAACACGTAAAAAGTAAAAATAAAAAAACACTCCAACAATACTATGCGTTAGGCCTATTAGTGTACTCACAATAACATCCTACCTTGTTTTAACTTGTAAAAATAAAATATAAAGACTCATATTTTGACAGAGAGCTGTGTGTCTTTCAAAATGTCTTTGACATCGGTAAGCTCAACCAGCTCCAGCAATCTGTAAGGCGCTCTTGACAATAAGGGCTATTTTTGTTTTTCAAAATAAAGATATAGTACAGTGTGGAAAATACAGTAAATAAATGTCGGGTTTTATAAAGAGGTAAATAACATTGATCTGAGCAGGTTGATGAACTTGAAGGAGACTCACAGCTCCATGACGAGTTCCTCACATCAAACCAATATACGGTGCAGTTCATTAAACAAAATACTGCTGAGGGTCTCAGGGATATGAACCATACATTCATCCATAAGAGTAGAAAAGTAGTCTAAGAACGCACCAGCTGCAAATAAATACATGTTTTGGGGAGGCAAGAATTTGAGGGCTTGCACTATGTAGTGACAGAAGCCCTGTGCTTGTGAGAGTTTCTGGCTTTGAAAGCTCTGACAAGACCACATAATGTTTACAGGCTGATTACAGGTGGCCTGATAAGTCACATGCAGCCCTGAACCAATGACCTGTGTTAAGGTGGCGTAATTGTCTTTTTACAGGAGTCTCTAAATCCATCCTCAGTTTCCTTTCAGCGCCTCACCCCTGCCATGCAGACTCTCGTTGCCTAGCAGCATCTGTCCTCGAGTTGTATCTTCAGTTTTTTCCTTTTGACTTGGACTACAAAGCCAGCGATTTTTTTTATCATTCATCTAAAACAAGGTAATTAGTCTTTCTTTCAGGATGAAACTATGAAAGAAGAGGCAGTGAAGGATGCAGTGCAGAGTAGAGACGTTTTTCCATTTCTTTAGTTTTTGTCATCAAAAGAGAGAATTTGTGTTTTTAACTGACCTGCAGCCATCTGCATGTATCCAGCCAGGGTGCAGGCCCTCCTCTCACATCCTCCGCTGGGAAGGAAGACAGTGATAATGGCCAAGAGGGAGCTGACTGCCAGCAGAGCACACCCTCCCGAACACAGCACCGCACTGGTCTGAAATACGCACAAACACACACAACAATTTCATTTGAGCTGCATGAATTCAACTGCAAAGTCCCCGAGCACTACACCAATGGAGCCAATTTCATATTTTTACAAGTGGGAGCAGCAAATGTGGAAAGCTGCCCAGCCTGCCATGTACCTGCAAAGCACATTGTTGAAGGTTCTCTGCTGCTTTTGACACCATTTCTCAAAGCCAAGAAGATAGTAATTAGTTCAATTTTTACGTTGCAATTAAATTATTATTAATGCTAACATATAAAAGGAGAAGATTTCAATTTTTGTACGACAAATTAATTAAAGGGTTGAAAGCTGAACATTTACTGTATTTTATTAAGTGGGAAAATATGAGCTTATTCTGTGATGTATCCAATTTCAATAAAACATGGAGGACAGGAGCAGGCCATAAAAAAAATCATCAATAGGTGATGCTGAAATTAAAGTACTTAGACAAACATAGATTCCATATGGAACAAGGGTAAAATAGGCAAGACGCTTTTAAAAACCTATTAATTTTTTTAGAAAAATCCTGAAATTCTTGCCAGTATCATGAGATATTGGATACTTTAATCCTCCAAGGAGAATCTGCTTTAAAAAACTGTTCTTTTGAGAAAACCCAGACTTTATTAGATTTTGGGCAATTCAAAGCGACGCAGGTACAAGTGGTTGTCCAATACACATCAGCACAGTTCCTTTGACAGTCACTAAGTGAAAATCAAAGTGTCAACTGTTTTGTATAAAATGTGACACCAAAACAAGATTGGATTTTTTTATTTACTGAGAAAGTGAATTATTGGGTGTGAATTATCATTTCTTGTTCCAGTCAAACGTGTAATTAGGCAGCAATGGGCGCAGTTTAGTTTTCTAACCCTAGACCACTACCACGGAGTGATCTTCACCCGAGCAAGATTTTCAATATGTTGCATTTTTCTGAGTGTCATGGGTCTCTGGGTAAAGTCTCACATCTCCCAGGAATGGATGGACCAAAGCCCAAATCTACAGTACCATTATTATTATTATTATTATTATTATTATTATTAGGATTTTTTTGTTCTCAAATTCCTAATTTTCAGTAACTTTCAAACATTTTAGGATCATCCCATGTCTTTATTTTCCATTTTGTTACATAAACCACAGTTGAAAATAAAAGAAAACTACTCTAATGTATCATCATATTTTGATCTATTTTTATGACAAATACTTTTTTGGCTATTTTATATCAGGTAAAAATTACCTGTAAAAAGTGATAGAGTAACTTTTTACACCGAAGTGTTCTGGGGTAAAACCAAAAAAAGAATTATGAGCGTTTGGTTTGTTCATAAAATGTCTTTATGGAAACTTTGTGAATATAACTAAATACAAAGCTGGATTTCTGAGGTTTCCTCTTAAATCAGGTAGAGTTTAAAGCTGCAGAACAATCCCTTGATGCAGTTTTTGTTTCTGTTTATGATGTGTCAACAACGCTGAGGCTTTGCCTGAATCATGCAGTTCGAGATAGATGTGAGGAAAACTGGGTCTGGTATCTAGCAGTTATGAGCTTTCTGAACAAAAAACATGTTGGACTGAGGATATGATTGGAAACAATTAGATCATCTCTAAAGAGGAAAATATTGGCAAAATTAAAATAAAAAAAACATATTTTTGTTTGTATTCGTTTCACATTAGCGAGCCCCCTTCATTTTCAGATAGAAACATTTGGTTGTGTGGTAAATAGAACCAAGAGTTCCTACTTTTTCTTGAATACTCTTGTCTTACAGCATGTGAAATGTCTTGTTGGAAGTTTACACCTCTACCACATGAAAGCAGACTTGAGAGAATCTGTCAACGTCCAACGTGAGACAACATACTTTCATTTAGGCTTCTGATTGGCCAGTTGAAGATGTCTCATGTCAAACTGTGTAAAAGAAAGGTATATGTGTGCACAGGAGGGTTTTCCACAGACTGTGCGTCCTCCTGCTTCCCCTTCAGCCTCTTGGTCTGCCTCTTCAGCTTTACAAAAGCTCCCCTCTCAGCTGATTTAAAGGAGACGGTCCACCTAAAACTGCCATCTCAAAACACAAGTGATTATCATTGCAGGCACAGACAATCATGGGGAAATGATTAACAGGTGTGTGGAAATTACTACCCAACAACATGTCATTACACCTGTCCCTGATGTGACTGACATGAAAGAGGGAAGAATGAAAGCAGGCTGATTTACGAGCATGACAGGAAATGTAATGTGCTCGTTCTGGCAGCTCATAACAACGGCAGTAAAGGGAATTACAAAAGTAGTGGGATTTCAGTCACACTGTGATAATAACACAGTTGACTTTGATTTGACCGCACAAACTTTATACACATTGAGTCAAAAAAGCATAAATAGGGATTGGTAAATACATTGTCTAGACAAATAAAAGCCTGGGGGTGGAGCTGGCAGCGTAAATTCTTCCTGGAAGGAGTTTGTACATCTGAAGTTTCCAAAATCTCCTCTGAGGGGGTGTGGCTTGTGATGCTGAGCTGAGTAGCCTTGACGCGATTTGCGTGTCAAATTCGCGTTGCTGTTTCTCTTTTCCCGCGCAGTGAACTAAGTGTTCAACGCCTGTTCTAAAATGTGTTTGACGCCTCAGCCGCGTGTAGGAGCTAATGTTTTTAGCCAGATCGCTACATGGAGTGGTGTCTGTGCATTTGTCACTAATGCCTGGAAGACACGGAGGATATTAACAGGTATGATTTATTTTTTTGTAAGTTTTACAAAAGCATTAATAATCTTGTCTCTATGTCTGGGTTCATGAGATCATTCAGAGATTCTCCCAGTAAGGTGAGCTTCACTCCTCCGGCGGCGTCTGAATGACACAGCTTTTCGCCTCTACTAACGTGTTTTTGTGACCCAGTTTTATGACTTTATGTCCTACGTTAGTTCTAGAGGGGAAAACTAAAAACAAGAATCAAACTACAGGATAATTTTATAATTATCTCAATGAAAATCAGATAAGACAAGGTGTTAGAGGCGTGAGAAGGCTGCCTCCCTATCCCGCAGCGGCTCTCTGGCTGCCGGCCAGCCGCTCGGGCGTCCCGCGTATAGAGTGAGCTTCGCCACCCTGTGCTGCAATTTCCACCACTGGGATCCGGTAAGGCGAGCAAGCAAGCTCAGCTGCCCGCCTGGCGTAGCGGGCGTGATTGCTCCATGCAACAGGGAGGCAATTTGTCTAGAGAGAATCCTGCCTTCAGCCAACAGTAACTGGAACAATATCTTGCAACACAGCCCCAGCGGGTTAAGAAAATGGATGGAAGTTCAGAACAAAATCCCTTGCTTTAATCAGTCATATTGAATTTGTTTTCTCCAGGCTGATCGAGTCACTAAAAACATCACTTGCCCACAGCTGAGTTCCTGATTGGTTGACGCGGCTTGCCAAACTTCAGATTGTTTACTTTGTTTAAGTCTACTTTTTTTCAAATTGTTTTTTTTCATTTTAGCTTTTCTTGGTTGATTACATTAAACCAAACTTTGTTTTCTGTTCATATCATGTTCTGTTTTCTGCTTCCCTGAGTTTCACACCAACTTAAGCTCAATTAACTGGCCTCCTTTGTGTTAGTTAATCGCTCTGTACATTTTAGACCACAGTTTCCAGGTAGTCCCCTCGTCTCCAGGGTTGTCATGGTTCTCTACTAAAACTATTCAGGTTCTTAGTTTATCACGTTTCACTTAATGGTTTGTTTGGTTGTTTTAATGTATTTATTAAAATTAGTTGTCTGACAGTTACTAATGACCACCGCTAACTTACCATGCTAATCACTTCCTGCTGCAGGGCTTTTCAATTAGACGCCCACGCCTGCATGAGGCCCAGGAGCAACATCTGAGGGGCCCAGTGCAAAGAATGCTCATACATTTTTATTGAATTAAAAAAACAACAGAACAGTGAGAATTCCCCACACCTGTTAAGTCAATGAACACAGCACTTTGGGTAATCCACTGTACCTGAGGGTCCTTTTACACCTCTACAGAGTTATTATTTTAAAAAGAAATAAAATAAAAACAGTGCCTCTCTGTTTGATACAGCACCAACATGGTCCATTTAATGAACATTTGGCAGTCCCTCCAGGAATTTGCAAATTTGTGATCAAACTATAACACAAAGTCAAGCAAACCCCCTAAATTATTGCACACCTTGTAACTTTCATTTTCACTGCAACTTTAACCCTGTCATCCGTGACAACATTAAACGTGACGACATTGTTTCACGACTGTTTCCGCTCTTCCTGATGGTTTTCTGCTTTATCTGCAAAATAGACGTTGAATTTACCCCCTAAAATCACAGCTCAGGACCATACCTCCCAGTTTACTCCATGAAAGTGTTAAAAATTGTTTTGTTCTCCATGTAATCTAGTCAAAGAACACAAATGGAAGTCATCAATTGAGAAACATTTTTCTGTAATACTTTATAATAAGATTCCTTATCAACCTTTATTAACATATTAACAAAGATTATTAGTGTATTTTTGGGGTGTTAGTAAGATATTTATTAGCGCAATAAGTCAAATAAGGTTTTATTAACGTACTTTTTAGATGTATTAAAATCTAGAGTGATATCATTGTCTACCTAAAAGCGCAGTATTTGCCGTGCCTTAAACGTTTTTACACTAACAAGTCATCTAAAATCCAACAGGATTGTGTTTTTATCACGTTTATCAAATGCTGCAGGTAAGTGTACAGCTCAAAACTTTAAGATTTTTTTTCTCAAACGACTTAAAAAAGTAGCAGAAATGAGTCAAGTGAAATCATGAAATTACCCAATCTTTGTGAAAGTTTGTTTTATGTGTTTATTTACAAGATTTAAGACACAATGTTGTTGTGCTTTCGTGTCTTAATGTAATATAACAAAGTCTTAGTTTCTCAGAGCGGCTTCGACTCATATTTCAGTGGTTATCTTTTGACTGAATTCTTGATTCTCTGCCACGGCTCTACCACTATAGATCTGCTGGCAGGATCACATGATCACTGGAGATTACATTCTCGGAGGATGGGCATCAATGTGTAAGTATCATTTATCATATTTACTTTGCCAAAATGTGCATCCCGTTTTGCACAAAAAACTAAATAAGAACCCTTTCCCTTCGATATTTTAACCAATTATTAGTGCCATAAAAGAGAAATGTCTTACCCCATTATCGTATTTTACCACTTTAAATTTGTTGATTTCTTTGAAACTACATTTTTTTTCAAACTTGTGTCCTTGAACTGCTTGAAATACCCTCACTCTGAAAGAGAATCTTTTTTAAAGCCTCCCACTTTAGAGAATATTTGAATAGTTTGTGGCTGTTACCATGGTTTTGTGACGAATGAAGAAAGTAAACTATAATTTATTCATAACACATGCTCTCTTTATCTTTTTACAGAAGGAGGTCACCCACAAATTGTTTTATGTTCTCTGATTTAATTTCATTTCATTTAAAGAAAGCGAGACGTTTCCATGGTGTGTTTTTGTTAAGTAGCACTTCATGGTTAGAAAATGTCCTCAATTTCAAAAACATGCTAAAAATGTTAAAAGTAAGTAGACTGCAATTTGTGAGAAACGCAAAAAAAAAAAAAAATCACTGCAGGCCTGAATCATAGAGGAAAAAAATGCTGCCTTTTGATATAAGCACTTAACATCCCCGTCAGATGTCTCACCAAACCGTCTGCTGAGATTTCTAAAGGCGCTGTTCCAAAAAGTCCACTTTTTAAAAAATCTGGATCACAGTGAAGAAAGGAGTTCCAAACACACCAGTCACTCTAAAAATGCGGCTTAAAAAGCTTCACAAGTAAAATGTAAATTTTTAGGTTCACAGTTTTGACATTTACAATGAATATAAAACAAATTAAAAGTTTAGCATATAATGCACTGTGTTCTTAGTTGGGGTTTAAGTTTTCTTAGCTGCATTTTGATTACTCATAATTATAAACAAGTTGGAAAAACATAATCTGTTTAAGTTACAAGATATACTCAAAAAAAATAAAATAAAATAGACCGCTATCCTGCAGTCACAGCATCAAATAGATGTATATGTATGTAAATATTTATATATTTACTGTTTTTGTGACAACTAAACAAGGACCTTTTGGGGCTCCTAGGGCCTCCTGAAGACCTACTCAGATGAGAATTATGTTTTCAACATGTTCTTGAGCCATTTTTCTGAAGATGGATGACAAATAGAAAATTAATCTTAAAATATAATTTCTGGGTTGAATAATTTCTTTATTGAAATTGTTGTGAATCAGGATGAGACGAAAGAATTCAGTAGGCAATAGAGCGTCAATGTGGGGTAGAAACTAAGGATGTCCGATAATGTCATTTCAGATTTGATCAGTATCGTATTATGTGTCCCTATCAGTGATTGTATTTTATTTTATTTTTTTTGGTCAGCGCTGTATTTTTAAAGCTTACAGGGGTCTGCAACCTGCGGCTCCAGAGCCACATGTGGCTCTTTCACCCCTCCTTTGTGGCTCTTTGGTTAAAATAGAATGTTTTCAAAAACTTTAAAAAGTAACTGTAATGGAAAAAGTAAGTAAGTAGAAAGGTTAAAAAAGGGTAAATTAACCTAAACTTTATTCAGCTCATTCACAAACTGTTGGAGGACGGTATGAATCATTCAGCGAGGATCCTGACAGCATTAGCCGTAATTCCTTAATCCTTTGTAGTTTATCAACGTCATACTGACACATTTGGACTTAATTTTTAGCGTCATTTATCACAGAAAATTGATTTATTGTCAGAATAGAATTAAAGTAGAATTAAAACGTAGAATTAAAGCTAATTTAAGTTATAATCCACTGGATTATTGAACAGATTTTCTGTTTTTGAACAAATTCAAGGACTTAGCGTGTGCCTCATGGTTTTAATATACGGTAAGGGTCACTTAATTAGCTCTGATTTAGTTTTTGTCGGTTACATTTATGAATTTGTGTCTGAATTGCACAAGAAACAGTAAAATAAATGTTTTTGTTTTATTTAATGACTTTACATTTTTTACTGTTTTTTCTGCACTGAGATGATCCGATGGTGTAGGATGTCTTTTATTTTGAAAGGAAGTCATCCATAAATACATAAATATAAATCGGTATGTTGTTATTCTGAAGGGTGAGTGAAGATTTTGTGGCTTCTTTTTTTTTATTAATTCAATGTTTTAAAAATATTTTACAAAAGTATCGACTTGGTATTGGCAGATACTTGAAATCAAATGATTCTGAATAGGATCAGGGTCGAAATGTTCGGATCTGGACATCAATAGCGCAAAACTCCCT
This sequence comes from Oryzias melastigma, assembly GCF_002922805.2. Taxonomy (NCBI): domain Eukaryota; kingdom Metazoa; phylum Chordata; class Actinopteri; order Beloniformes; family Adrianichthyidae; genus Oryzias; species Oryzias melastigma. Next base: position 4,388,407 of record NC_050525.1, on the reverse strand, counting down.
TCTCCCCTCCATTTCAATCCATCCACTCACGAATAGATCCATGTGCGTCTTTGTTTTCCTCGTCTGAGCTGGAATCTGGATCAAAACTGTACGGCCACCAGTAATGTTAGGGTGGGGGTGTGAGAGGGTGAAAGCAGGTGGGAGAGAATGTAAGCAGCTCTCAGTTATGGGTGACGGCAAGTGGGGTAGAGGTCCTTTCCATATCTCAGCGACTCATGCCGCTCTTCAGAAACTATGTCCTAGAAAATTACAGGGTTTTTTTTGGCTAAAAATGACATAAATATTATTAAAATAAATCAAAAGATGATCGCATTGGGACTTAAAGGTTGAATTCTTTGAAACCTCTTTGGTATATAGTGCTAATCTGGATTTGAGAATTTAAAAAACAAGATTAAAATGATTGTAAAAAACCAACATAACTTTTATATCTAATCAATCTTTACTTATCACAATGAAAGCATTCCATCTTCAAAGCATATTTCTCTTGGACTCCAACCAAGTGGTGTAGATTGGCTTAAGATTAAAAAAAATGTTTTAAATGTCTGATCTGGGAAAAAGAAAAACATATCTGACAGAAAATGGATCAAAGACATCAGCATCAGGATACTGTTCATCTTTGGGGAGGAAAAAAGACAACAAAGACGCACCTAAAGAAACAAAATGACCATCCGTCCCTGCGGTCTTTGTTCTCGTGTTTAGCACAAATGATATTCATGTATGCAGAGGAATGTCTCCTTTGTCTTCGCTGCTTGATCCTGGCAGCCTCCAGGGCTGGAAGTGAGCGTCCGACCTCCCACCCTGCTCTTCTCCATTCACTGTGACACATTAGAGGTACATCGCGTCTCACACAACTGAATAAAGGCTGATGGGAGGGCTGTCATCTACGGTTCATTATGAGGTCATGCTCAGCTAAATAAAGTCTGAATATGTTTGGCATAAACAAGAATTATTTCCTAAAAATCCTGCTAATTTGATGCCGAGGCTGTAAATACAATTTATTTAGTCAATTATTGATGAAAACCTGCAGGCAAGAACTGCTTTGTGTTCTCTACACTCTATGCAGCATGTAGTCACTTCCCTTAAAAATGATAACACAAGGCAATTGAAATTGACAATATTTCAGTTCACTGTGCCCCCACCCGACAACAGTCAGCAATAACCCAGTACAGTGTGTGATTGTGTGAAAAAACAGAATAAAGACTTTTACTTACAAACCATACAGAAACGTTTAAGAGGCTCTTTTTCCCTGAGCTGCACTTGTTCTACGAACAAGTTAATTTAGCAGAAAATGTGCTGCTAATAGCTCTGGTCTTTTCAATGATTCCTCCAAAATAGATTGTAATTATGCATTGAAGTGGTAGAGCTGCTGCAACAGCTGGAGCCAGAGAATAACAGGGAGATGGAAAAGTACCAACTTCCAAAGGAAGAAATGTTAATTCTTTGATTTTTGTGTAGTTTTCTTAGATTGTGTATATGACAGCTACAGTTTTGTTCCAGCTGAGAAAGGTTACGCTGACTTTTTTGATGCTGCTGAAGAAACTGCATCAATTTTCTTCATTATTATAACACAAGTGAGTTAATGCTTTTTAATCCCTCCAGTGATGGATTCTGGAGAGACAAGGTGGACCTGGAGTCTGTTGGTCAGTATGAGAAACCCCAGAGTCTGAAATTAATCATGAGACTCAGATTGACTCAGAGGTGAAGTCAAGCTTATTATAGAAAGTTGAACTTTTTCCTGCACTACATGACTTTAAGATTTGAATCTATTCTTGTTTAGATAACTGTAACGCACTTTATTTTGGGCTCTGACACAATCACCTCCTGAGCATTTGGCGTTGATTTGAAAGCACGTACATTTGTTTTTAAATGTTATTAGGGTTCTGCTCTACAGTGTCTCTCTGATCTAATTGTTGTAACCATTTAAAGGGTACCATGATTTTCTTAAGCCTTTCAGAGTAAACTATATCCATATATATGATCATAAATTACCTTTGGAACACTAAAAAACAAGTTATTTAAGAAATATTTGTTATTTTTCATGAGTTTTTTCCTATCAGGAAGTAAATTACTAAATTCCTGAGGCTCCACCTGCCTGCTCCACATCAATTTTTTTTCAAAAGATTGATACACAAACCATAAATCTTCCCTTAGTAGGCCCAGTCATCGCTACACTGGTTAATAACACTCTGCTTCTGCACGAATGTGCCCGGGGGGTGTCTTAAAGGAGCCCCACGTCTAAGACGATTAGAAGATATATGCTATTCTGCATCTAAAATGAACGTTTTTTGCTGATCACTGCTAGCTCCATGAAGAAATTGAGTGTTGGTGTTAGCCTGGGGGTAGAACAGACGCTTCCCTGAAAGGGGTTGTCTCTCTCCGTGACGTCAAATCGTGAGGACCCGCTCGTTTTCGTGGGTATGGGAGGGGCGCAGGTTTTTAGAAGATAACCTCAGAAATGGGCGAACAGATCAAAATACTGCTTTGGGGCTCTTTATAGTGAGGAATGATCAGTATAACACACTTTTAAAAGCTCGAAAAGTTGTTTTTTCATGGTATGACCCCTTTAACACCTGAGCTTTAGCTTCAGTGTCGACATTCTTTTGACTACTGTAACTCTTAAAACTGTTTATGCAGCTAATGGAATTTAATCGGATTCTGAGAATATACTTACAGGAATGCGGCCCTCAAGGCCTGAAGTTGCCCATATCTAGTCTAAAAGTAACCTTTCCGCTCTCCTTGGCTTGTTTACATTAAAAGTGGGGTCATCTGGACCCCACAAGACAGTGCGCTGAACTTTTTTTTATCATTAATTTTGGAGTTTCACTGATGTCCATGGCAGACATAAAATCCTGTCCACCTTTGTCCACATTTGTCATAGATAGAAGGAATCACATATCAATATATGGTTGGAGTCATCTGGAGCCGTTTATGTCAATTCCAGCAAACTCGGAAGCAGAGAGAAGAGGTTTTTCTCGAAAAGTTATGGTATGTCATTTAGGTGTCAGTGGCAACATTTCTGGTTTTAAAGGGTTAATTAGTTAAATAAGCTCAACTTTTTTATTCACAAAAGCAGATGCGTCAGCTTTTGAGTATGCAGAATCTTGCATAACCATTAGTCCTTACACAATCCCTACAATTTACTTATTGAGACCTGATGAAGTACTAAAACCACCAAGAAAATGGTCCAAAAAAATTAGCATACGTGGTTCTAGTAGTAGACCCTGAGGAACTCCTGTGGTTACACTAACATATCTCAGTGTGAGATGTGCCTTGCTTTATCACTTTGAGTTCATGCACCATGTATGAATGAATGAATGAAATGGTTTATTTCAAGCAATCGGGTAATAATACATTATATATCACTTAATAAATCACAAGTTGATCACTTGAAAGGGAGTGGAAGGAAGCGAACTTATATAATCCCACCCCGACTCGACCATACCATTTTCTCTACATGAATTATCAATATCCGGTTCAGGACTTAATATAAAATATTAAGCTGGAGACACACGTCTGCTCGTGACCCGGAGCCAGAAAAAAAAAGAGATTTTCTTGAGTGCTTGCTAGAGTATTACATGTGCTGTAAACATCTTTGATTTTCATAGGCTTAGGAATAATAATAAACACATCTGCATTGTGGTCATTAAGCTGACAGATCTGTACAATAAACAAAATTTGATTTTAAAAACTGCTATAAAGCAGTCAGCACAACCACAAGAGTGCAACAGTGCTAGAAAAACTATAGGCTACAGGCAGAGATACATGGGTTTAGATTGCTTGGCAACAACATAAAGAACTACTTTGGATTCCTACAGAAAATGATGCCCATTCACAGCCTGCTGAAAAATAATCACTGCAAGTATGCAGAAAGACGACAAAGAAAGGAGGACACTATAGGAGACTCTTTCGTTTCAAATTACATTAAGGAAGTCAGGGATTACACTGTACAGGCCAATGAAATTTCATTGTCTTCTCAATTGGGAGCTACAAGACGGAGATAGCGAAGCATGCCTCATTAAACACACTTTGTCTCGCCAAGCCTGGACTGAATGGCTACACGGCTCAGCACTTGGCTCTGGAAATGGAGAGTTTCTGCTCCTGAAAAGCACCAGAGAGACAGAGACAGTTAATGCTGAGCGCCCGCCGTGGACGGAAATAACTCCTTTACTTTGCAACCAGACCCCTTGCTTTTATGGAGGGCAAAAGATGAAGAAAGAGCCCTGTAGATACATGAATAGGCAGGCGCCATGAGTTTACCAGAGGGCTCTTATTGAGTGTAAGCAAAAACAGTGGAGACTGTAGAAGATCTTTTTATGATGTTACTGCAGTAAGATGGAAACAAACAAACGTGAAGACTATGGAGCAAGTCTGAGTTGAGTTAACTTCCCTCCACCAATCTAAACCTTTGCCTGCCTATCTTATGCTTTAGTCACATGCATCTGTATAGCAGTTTGACCCATGTGAGTTAGGGTCAGCGTTTTTGGGTTGTCTGGGTCCGTGGAGGCCCTAAAATAGGAGTGACCACATCTTAAGGGTGCAGGTCTCTGAAGGTGCAATCACACCGAACGTGATTCGCCCGACAAATTCACTGCTCGTCGCCTGTCAAAAAATGTGTCCCTGCTTGACGCCACGTGGGAGGAGCCACCAGCTAATGCATAAAAGATGATTTTTCCTTGGATATCTCTCTTAGAATATAAGGGAGAAACAAATGTTGATAAATAAGGTTTATTTATTATAAAGAGTTCTACAAAAACATTGGTAATCATGTCTTCATGTTTGAAAAAAATCTAATTATTATTAAAAGATTTTCACGGTAGAGGGGACTGTGACTGAATGACAGTCGCTTCCGTGGTGTTTCTGTGTCACTGTGGCTAAGCTTGAAGGCTCTCTGTCTCGCATTAATCTGAGAGAGAAAAAATAAAATTAGGAGAACTTTTCCTTTTTTTTTATGTTTCGATGAGGCCGGAGCCAGCAGCCTCCACACCCCACAGTGGATCTCTGTCTGCCGATATGTCGAGCGAGTGAGCTCCACCGTGGCGATCTGTCCAGAATGTATCCCGCCTTCGCCAAAGGGGTAGCCGGATGAGCTCTGAGAACCTGCGGCTCTAGTGGGTTAATGAAATAGATGAAAGTTCAGGACAAAAATGCTCGTTTTGAATTAATATTCCACCCTATGCTGATTGAGACACTAAAAAAGTCACGTGCCCAAAGCTGAGCTCCTGATTGGCAACTTCTGATATTTACATTTTGGCCGCCCAGCCCAATTAATGCCTCCTTGTCGCTCAAATCAAGCTGCTGCCAGGCCTTCGCGCCGCGCCCTTCGCTCAAATCACATTGCAGGACTTGAAATCACCTCATGTTGCGTCTGTTCCATTGACTTAACATTGATCACGTTCGGTGTGAACGCACCATTACAGTTCCCTTGAGGTTTTTACAGCCACCTCAAGGGGGGTCATGAAAATGAAACATACCATTGTCACGAGTGTGGTGGGTGTATTGTAACATGTTTGTAAGGATAATGTAAGTTAACAGACTTATGACATATAGGTGATGCTATTGTACAGTAAGCAGCACTAGTCATTATTAAGGTGTGCATACAGGCCACTTACTGGCTGTGCCCAAATGCCACAGGCATGCGGTGTTAAGTGAACACACAAACTATGTTCTGAATGTCTAGATTCCTTTTTCTAAAAGACAGGCAGTGCGCAATAGGTGCAGACTTATCAAGTGTACGGTAGTGTAGGGCACCATTCACTGGGTTTGGGGTGGTTAAACAAATTGATAACCCTGCGTACCCCAAGTTTGCCCATTTTTCTACAGCAAATCGCCCACATCCACCTGTAAGTGCAGGTTCTGATCCAGGAAGTATGCTTGTAATATCTAGAAAACAAGCAAATTTCAAGGACCAGGGAAGGGCAGCCCACACCAAAGCACCGCCATTCAGAAGCCCATTAGAGTTGTATTACAGCCTCTCAGGACCTCTTCAGCCGACATCCACACACAGGACAAATTAGCTGAGGCGTCATCCATCCACTTCTCTGCCTGCAAACTGGTTCATTTCCCTTACTCTTTCTTTTATGTGACTTAATCATCTTTCAGTGGTATCCTGATAATTCTGCCAGTCACACCAGCACTACAGGGAAACATTCACAGTCTCTAAATGAATGTCCTAAAACCCACATCTGTGCCCTCATTGATCTTCACAGAGAGCTAACTGGGAGGGAGAGTATCACGTGGAGAAGTGCACATGTGTGTGAGAGAGTGCTTTGAATGGATGAGGAATCTGTGTGTACATACTGAATATGAGATGGAGAGGAGACGAATGAAAGCACAGAGAGCAGATTAATCACCTGACAAGTGGATGGAGTGTCCATTTATGCCCGAGGGACAGGCTGCAGATAGGATGTGACATTCAGGAAAAAATGAATGCACATCTAAAAAGTAATCCCTTTAAATGTTGATTATCTGAGGTTGGAAGACATTACTGCCACAGAAAACATGTTTTTGGTTGGTGGCCTAATGACCAGTGAGATGTATGCAGTGGGAAAGGGGAGGCAGTACCAACTTAAAGGGGTAGACTGAAACATTGACAACTACCTATTGAAGTATCAGCTATAGAAAGATTGAAATTTACATCCCTGATGGTGAACTAACTATTTCAGTCCTTCAATTTGCACAACAAAGTAAGTCTTGTGCGACTGAAATTCTGAATAATTAAGAGATACAAAAATATAGGATGTAGAGTTTTTAAATTGATGCTTAAAGACCCACTTGGATGAAAATTGCGTTTTTAACATGTTCTTGTGGAACATAAATATATATATATATATATATATATATATATATATATATATATATATGTATATAAAGAAAATTCAGCTTAAAATTTAATTTCTGAGAATGTCTTTATTCTGTTTGTTGTGAATCAGGAGCAGGTGCAAAAATGCAGCTAGAAAAAGAGATGTAGATAATACACTAGGCGGGCCACAAGCTCCTGGCTCCACCCATCTCCATATAGGCAAAAGGAAGTGTAGGTGCTCCACACAAACTGAATTTCTAATGAGCTACTGTTGCTCTGCAGAAACTGTAGAAAACCACCAAAGTTTTTACATTTTGGCTAAAAATAGCATAATTATAATTAAACTATCACTGGAAATGCTTTTACAATAGATCAAGAGATGATTTGAGTATTTAAAATCAACGCAAAACTTTAAAAAATATTTTTGTTCTTATTTTTATGCTGTGAGGGAATTTACTACTTCAAGAATAAACTCGTCTATATTTCCACCTGCAAAAGAAGGGTGTACTACACCCTGTAAGACTGCATCAAAGCATAAATCTTCTCACTTTTTTGGTATATTTTCTGACTTTAACTAGTTTTTTATGCACAGCAACTTGGAAGTTCAAAAAAAGAGTGACTTTTACACTGAAGACAAAAACGTCTTGAGGATACAAGATAAAATTGAAAACAAGCTTTCCTGGCCTCAACTTCGTGTTCAATTTTCATTTTACAAATTGGATAATGGAACAAGGTGATGCTTTGCTGCACTGTGCACTGCACTGCACGGACGATGCGACAACACAACAATGAGGTGGCCTCAGAAAAACAAACTCACACGAGTGAACACACACTTCATTAGCACGAGTTAGGGAACAAAATTAAACAATATCCTCTAAATGGGCACTCTACTTCATATTACATGAACACATGCAGATGAATCATAATTTATGCAGACGCTGGTAACAACCTGTTTTTCAATATGACACGTATCCAAGTAATCTGCTTAATCACCAACCAAAATGAGTAACAACTGAAACTTATAGACTTTATTTTAGCTGAATGGCAAATAATTGTTGAAGTCAAGACGTGTCATATTTTTCATATTTTTCACGCTATAAGGTGCACTTTAAGCTTTAATGTTTTTCCAAAAAACAGTGAACTTTATAATTCGGTGTGCCTTATAAATTGATTCATTCCGCTTGTGCTTACTGATGTTGAAGCAGTTTGAGCGATATATGGCGCTCTTTCTAAAAGTTTGGTTAAAGAGCCGCTCCAATGAAAGTTGTCCTTTTTTGTTTTTAACATGTTCTTGTAGCATTTCTCTCATAGTAGAGGACCTATATAAAATAATCTAGGATAAAAACTCTGTATTTCATGATTCAAATCAGAAACAGATAAAAACCAGATGCTAGAAAAAGCTCAGACTAGAGACACAGCTACTGAAATGGGCGTGCCAAAGTCTCCCCTCCCCCTGCGTTCTAGACATTCAACACACTTATACTGAAGCGAACTGCGATTCTGGCTCAAAACTTTACCAATGGATTGATCCAATTTTGCTCATTATTCTGTTATTCTTACGCCGCTAATGTTAGCTCGAGGCTATAAGCGCAAACAGAACTCTGAGCGATGGGGGGGTTTCTCTGTGTCAACAATCCCGCCCAAAACCCAGCATTGTATTTCAAATGAGCTACTGCCGCTGTGCAAAAAAATGTCTTAAAAAACAACAAAAGCTTTTTGATTTTGGCTGAAAACTGCCTTATCCTAAGTAAAATATCACTGGGAACGATTTTACGATAGATAGATAGATATATATGGTTGTAGTGGAACTTTAAGTATTTTTGTAAATATGCTAATGTTTAGCGGTGTAAAATTGTAAAATTATTACAGCCACATTTGTTTTAACATCAGTGGTCTATTTTTTTACGTGTTGTGAATGAGGTTCGGAGTCACAGGTTATGGGAATATGCTAACATGGCTAACTTGTAGCATGTTACAAAAAAGTTTTAGAGTTACTGTAAATACAGTTAATAAAGTCTCACTGACTGACTTATCTCTGACTCTTGTCTTGTTTAATGTACCTCATAGTTCCATGTGCCTTATAGATCACATAAGTTTAAAAATAGACTATTTGCTGACAGTGCACTGATAATCGACCCATAAAAATAGAGATTGATCTAGCACATAAAGCTAACGTTCGCTAGCTTGAGGCTAACATATAGGATTTTCCATAAGAGGGCTAATGCTAATGTTCGGTCGACCTAAACATACATTACTCATTATATAAACATCTTTATTTACTCACAGGCATGAATTTTCCAAATTCTTTGAAGGAAATATTTTTAAATAGCCATTTGTAGTCTAAACCACCATTTTTTTTTTTTTGTTTATACTTTCTTCTTCTAGAATAAGCTGTAATGCTATAGCCTTATCGCCACCTAGTGGCCAAACTGAAACGCCCTCCAGGAGAGACAGAGCAAAGGTTGGAGCTCCTCTGTTTAAGACTCCATGTAACACTGTATGGTATTAACAATCTCATTGTAATTTCACTAATGAATTTAAAGTATGTGAACTTTATCAAATTAATATGAAAATCTTCAAAACATATATAGATTATTAATGTATTAATGTGTTAATGAATTATCACAAAATGCTGACAGTATATTGCTCTTTATTTTTTTATATATATACATATTTTAGGGGTTTAGTTGATTAGTTTACATGATAATCAAAAGAAATGAAACTCATTAAAATCAATGTGCTAAAGTTTTATGTTTCTGCTAGATTTAGTAAGGATCTGGTCATGCAGGGATAAATAATTATACAATTCTAGATTGTAACAAAAAAATAGGAGTTAAATAAATAAAATATTTTTCTGCCTTAAAAAGACAATTTTTTTATGTTTTTGTTCTGACTTTATGTAGTGTAACCTTTAGAAAAGATACTTAGCTTCTATATAAACTGCACAAAGTCTATCACCTCAACTAAAAACATGGCTGCTGCCATGGGGTATGTATACTATTGAGTACAAAAGCTCCTTTATTGATTAGCTCTCTGATCTTTGGCCACACCGGGACACAGGGAAGCCATACAGTCATCACACACTGTGTAGTTTCAAGCAGGAACCCACACAGGATGCTCCCTGCTGCACAGCAGTGCTTTCATGTGGTGCCTGGTCTTTGGTATCATATTGAATGAAAGCTCAGAGGGAGTCTCTTAAATTTACCAAGTGCACCTTGCACAGACCCGTGCATAAACATTAAACTGAATGAGCTGAGATCAATGGAGGAAACACCTCCACGGCAGACACCCACTGAGCATTAAACAGCACTTTGTTTGGTGAGTAGAGTTTTTTGGTGGGTGGATGTTTAATTCAAACCCTGATTCATGACAGGGAAGAAAAAAAATCTGGATTGACGATGAAAAGCATAACCTCTGCTTGAGCACCAACCTCTATCCGGTGGGCTCTTTTATCCAATGCTTTGATTTGGTGTTCATTTATGTATTAAGGGGCGGCTCTTTTTGATTCCCAGGTGAGTGGATTCATGGGTGGAGCTCACAGAGCTTCAAACTCTGCTTTGCACCACCCAACATTAAATGTTGCTGAGTTGGACGAATGAGTTCCTATTAGTCCAGTGTATATTTTTTGCAGAAAATTTTAAAAATTTGCACTAAAGTTAGAAAAAATGGTTCTCATTTTTTTCCAAAAAGTCCATCTTTAGCTGTATTAGTCAAAACCTCACAAAAAACTTATTATCTTCATCTCCCTTTCTGTGAGTATAGCTGAGAATAATAAGAGAGGGATTCAGGACACCTGCAGTGACTGACAATAACTTTTTGAGAGAGGATGTCTTGCACTTTTTTTTTTTTTTTTACCATGTTCAAGATCTCTGCCACATGATGACTAGAGACTGTGAGTCATGCAATGAACATAAAATCCCCCCATGCCTGGGAGACATAACCCTAATAGAATAGAATTCAAGGCTCAAAGTCATATTTTTATCAGGTTGGTTTATAAGCTCCTGAAGAAATTGCCGTCAAATCCCATTTTGAGAAGGAAAACCACCCATGTAGGACGATGTTTTTTAATACAAAAAAGGGCAAAAGTAAAACAAATAAGTGTCAGAGGATAAAAGAACTAGATGAGATTTTACTTAAAAACACATTTTGATGAAAGAGGTGAATTTCTCCTGCCACTCTGCAGAAACTATGGCTTAGAAAACGACATAGGTTTATTGATTTTGGCTAAAAACTGTATAATTATAACTAAACGACTACTGAGAACACTTTTACAATATATCAAAAGATGATCGAAACATAATTTAACATGTATTTTAGGAAGAAAACAAAAGAAAGAAATACAAGGTGTTCAAAATACAAACAAATACAAACAACTAGAACATGAAATCTATCTTAAATACAAGGATAAAAAAGTACAAAAAACAGTTGCACAAGCAAAACAATCCACTCATGATGTTCTCAGGCTTATGGCATTTTTTCATGACGTAGGATATAAAGACAGTTCAGCTTAAAATTCAATTTTTTTATATTTTTTTTAATTGAAACTGTTGTGAACCGGGAGCAAAGAAAAAATGCAGTTTAGAAAAGACTGTATTTGTGACGTGGAAAATACACCCTCAGCAACAAGGAGGGGGCGGGGTTTCTGGGTTGCTCCACCTAACAGTTCAGATGTGAATTTCTAATGAACTGCTGCTGCTCTGCAGAAACTATGTCCTAGAAAATGACACATTTTTTTAACTTAAGTTAAAAACAATTAAAAGACTACTGGGAACACTTTTTCAATAGATCAGATGATGATCAACATACATGATGTAGTTTCAGTGCTACCTATGTCGATATATATATCTGTTGGCACAGAAAAACAGCTTCCGTGCATGAATTTGAGATCCTTCTGCTTTGGGTTCGCTGCCAACAATAACATCAAACAGCAAATCCGTCATGATTGAGATTTGAGAAGAACTAATGCAAAGCAGAAGGCAAAATGATGGGAACTTAAACAGCTCTTTGAACTGAAATCAATGAAACGACTGAAAAACCCCATAAAATTAGAAAAGATATGTAATTTGTGGAAATCAAAAAAATGTGATATTGAAGGATGGAACAAATAGAAACTGAAGGCCAGGGCCTTGAACACACTGAGGTGTGAACACCAAGCAGCTGGGATGATGAGGAACAGAAAACATACAGACAACACATGACAGATAAAAAGGCAGAGCAGGATTCAAGCAATGCAAAAAAAAAAAAAAATTCTCACCAAAACCTTTAACTTTTGTTTAATTGTCACAATTTCTAGCAAGAAAAAAGTATTTAGAAACAACATGAAAATGTATTCCATTTCATTGGCTCATTGTGATCAGGTTGAACTGCAGAGAACCTCTGCCTACAGCTTGTCATCTCTTCTTGACACTCTTTTCTACATGAATTTTTCTTCACCTATTTTTCCTGGCTCCTCTCTGGCCTTCCTGTCATGGTTAAGCTGGCACCACTCAGACATCTTCATCTAGAGTGCACGTTCAGGGCAGCCAAGATCTGTATATTTGGACGGATTTATTCTTTATATGCAGAGCAGGAAAGCTCTAGGAGATTTAATATCTCTTTATTTGCAGTCCAAGCAGGTGCTGCATTTTGAGCACATTTTCTGTATTGTGAAGCTCCCTGATAAACAATAGAGGTAAATAAGAAATTAATGTATGTTTGGCTGGATGAAACAGGGGAATTGGATTTACCGTAGTTTCCGCACTGTAGAGCGCTGAGAATTATAAGGCGTACAGTCAATCGTCAATTTTCAAAATTATGACAAAAAAAAAATTGACAGGGCACCGAACTATAAGGCACATTAAGTGGGACAAAGAGTCAGAGATAAGTCTGTCAATCAGACTGAACGGTTAGCCACATTAGCATATTGACAATACCAATTCTCAATCTTGTTTGCAACATGTAAAAAACAGACTGATACTACTAAAACAAAACAGACTATGCTAACTCCCAACCTTGTTAACATTACAAAAAACAGCCCAGGTTAGAAATGTTAGTATATTTACAGGAACACTCGATCTTTTTTGTAACTAGCAGCAAACCGATGCTAGTATAAAAAAAAACATTACTGTAACCACGCTAACTCCCAAACCTTGTTAGTATTGCATAAAAAAACAATCTGACAACTTTACACATAAGTTGTGCTAGCGCATACACAATAACACTTAACCTTGTTTGCCACTCATAAAGCAACAACAGAACACTGCTACATGTTAGCCACGTTAGCGGATTCATAAGACCATAAAACCTTGTTTGGAACTTTATAAAAAAACAGAATCATGCCAGTAAAACAAACCTTACTGTAACTTTGCTAGCTCCCAACCTTGTTAGAATCACGTAAAAAACAGTCAAACACAGCTACACGTTAGCCTTGTTAGCACATACACAATAACACTCAACCTTATTTGCAACTCATTAAAAAACAGACTGACACTGCTAAAACAAACATTAGTGTCACCATGCTAACCCCCAACCATGTTGGTAAAGCATAAAAAACTGACTGTTACCACTTAAATAAATATTGTTTTCACTACACTAATTGCCAACCTTGTTGATAATGCAAAAATAAATAAATAAATAAATAAACAAAAACAGTTGGACACAGCTACTATTTAGCTGCGTTAGCGAATTCATAAGACCATCCAACCTTGTTTGCAAGAAGTAAAAAACCAGACTGATGCCAGTAAAACAAACGCTACTTTAACTATGCTAACTCCCAACCTTGTTAGCATCACGTAAAAATCAGTTCAACACAGCTACACGTGAGCCTTGTTAGCACATACACAATAACATTCAACCTTGTTTGCAACTCATAAAAAACACTCTGATACAGTTAAAATAAACATTGCTGTCACTATGCTAACTCCCAACCTTATTAGTAAAGAATAAAAAAACATAGTTCAACGCTACTACACGTTAGCCTTGTTAGCGTATTCACAATAAGACTTACTTTGCAAAATATAAAAAACAGACTGATACCATTAAAACAAACAGTGACTACGCTATATCCCAACTTTGTTGGTAACACATAAAAAAAATGCAGTCTGACCTGTCTATGTGTTAGCCATGTTAGCACATTCACAGTTACACCCAACATTGTTTAGAACTTGGAAGAAAACATACTGACATTTGTACCTTTTAAAACATCATAAACACAACCAGGATTTTAAAAAAATTAAAGACAGTAATAGAATAAAGTTACATTTATTTCCTGTTTTTAGTGTTTAGAGAGAAAAAAACAATATATAGGACACTCCCCACTTCCTCTTAACCTGGTCAGACTTAAGTCAAGTCAGTGAGATGAATGACCATTTTCCATGAGATGGCACGTCTCTCTATTTCTTCTCACTGAAAAAATGAAGTTAGCTACACAGATAATTATTATCTCAGACAGAATTATTTATGAAGCCTTAAAAACACAGTTGGGTTCACAGGTGGTGGACTGATCTGTGTTTGCAGGTGTGTGGAGCCTGAACAGTCATGAGGAGAGTCCACAGAGGCTCAACACATTTTCAGGGTATTAATCTGGTGGAGCTCGCAGCACTGCGGTGAAGCTGGCCTGGTTCCAGCTCATCCACAGTTTCAGGCAGCTGCTTCCCAGCCGGGTCGCTAAGTACCACCTGCACCACCACCTGGAGACCAAAGGTGCTTAACACCAGCGCCGAGAAGATGAATCAAGCCAGAGGTGTTCATCAACAAGCCACGGATGCACCATGGCCTGTCACTACCAACAAGTCGGCAGCTGTGATCACAACGCTGCTCTGTTATCACAGCCTGGCTCTAAATCAGGACGGTGAGCACATTCTGCTACTGTAAATGTCTTCATAAAAAGCTCTGTGGATATGGTGCTTAATAGAAGATAATAAAAATGAAATCAAAAGATGGAAAAAGAAAATAAACATTCTTGAAAAAGCGTCTTTATCAAGTTTTCTATCATTAAAAAGACTTTTAGATTTTTTTGCCCTGGGCCTGTGCATAAAAGTCTTGTAAATATAAACTGCCTGAGGTGTCTGCCAAGCTGCCAAAAAACTTCAGAGATGCTACAGTCCCAGAACTGCAGGAAAAAGAGACATCAACTGCAGTATTTTCACTTGAGCTGTGGAGCAGGATGAGGAAACAGATGCACGCTGCTAGGATCCCAAAGGAGAATCATCTTCACCAAGCCCTCAGGTGGTTCACGTCAAAGAGACGAGCATTCAGAGGTTATACTACACACAAAAGTCTATTTTAAGGCAAGATCAGTGAAACATTCTCAACCACTCCCGCTATGTATACCCATTAAGAGCCCCATTAAGAGCCCCATTAAAGCATTTTTGGGGCACATTTAATGTTAGTTCAGTAACTCATGATGTGCACCGCTGTCGGATTTCTATTATTTTAGTTTCTTTTTTCTCTTTTTCACAGAACATCCCTCCAAGGGAGAATCCTGCTCTGAATACTCGATTTTATAGATAGATGTCCAATTTTTCAAACCAAAGCCTGCCCTGCAAATCTGGCACTTGTAGAAGCACAGATGCTGTATTTTATAATTAAAGGACAGCTCATTTCTGTCCAACTGTGCAGCCAATTTGAAACCATCTATCAGCTCATAAAAAATAGGTTTCATCAAATTAAGACATAAGGATTAGGATAGAAGAAAAGGATGTAAAATGTTACATTATTGGGGTAAATTTAAACATTTATTGGAAAAGACTAAGTTTAGAAGTTGAACATTGTATATTATAAAATATGTGATACTAACTATTAAAGTCATATATTGGATAAACATTGTCTTTTACAGGTACTTACGTTACAATTTATCTTGTAATTTTATCCGATTATTTGTATTATTCAATATTTCGTGTAAATGTCATTTCTGAGATAAGATGCAAAATGCTCAGATTTTTACCTATTTTTCTTATAAAAATAATAACTTTTTGTATTTTTAGACTGTTTTGTGTGTATCCAAATAAACCTTAATACTTCATCCTTTGTTCCTTAACAAGACATGCATCCTCTTTTCCACAGACAACAAGAAATGCAAAGTCACAGATTCGGTTGCCATGGCAGCAACAAAAGATGACACACTTTTTAGATGTTGCTGTATTATTGTGTATTTAAATGCCCAATCTTCAAATCACAATCAATGTTTTTTGTGATACTTTAACAGAGTACTGTAACGGAGTACTGCTTAAGTGGCACATATTTGAAAGGTAAAAATTATTTAGAATCTATATAACAGAAAAACTCATACCCTATTCACAATAAGCTAGGGATATTGTTATTCAAATGATTACTTTTCATATTTGGTCTGAATTTTGTTGAAGAATGTAATTGTTTCTTGTGATATTATTAATGAATGAGAAGAAAGTGTTTTTGTTAGTTTGATGTTCATTACCCAAACATAAAGACAGTTATAAAGACAGCCCAAAATAACAAAAATTGATCATGTCAATAGCAGGTATTTCCACCATTTCCTGTAATGACAGCCTGACAGCAACACCTCACGCTCCTCACTAGACTCATGATGTTGTTCTGAGGCGTTCCACTCTTCCACATGCAGTTCTGCCTGGTCACCTGGGGGTGGGGTATGATCACCTGGTTCAAAATATGCTCTATTGGGGTTCAGGTCAGAAGACATTCGTTGACATAAAATATGAGGCAATCCCACTTCCTGAAGTCTAGCTCTGTGTTGGAGCATCAGTATCCATGAACAGAAAGTTGGGGTTGGTGATGGTTCTTTGATGTTCTGAGGTAAGAACATGCAGTGACTGGACCATCTTCAAGAACCACAAAGGTTTTGTGGAAACTGTTGCACCTCCTAAAACCAAACTGAACCCTGGAGACCACGTTGACTTTGGGATATCGTTCACAACGCCTTCTCCAGCAACGCTGTCAACCAACATTTCTATTCCAGGACGGTAGACCATTGCTGCATTATTCAGGTCACATGGTCTGAAAACATTCACAGCTATGTCTTGGTGTCAGTGGATTCACGTTCAACGGTCGTCTGGCATTCAAGTCAAAACTGTGGAGTTGGTTGTGAATGGTTTGTCTGGAAATCCTCGTACCCTCACATCTGGTTAACGGCCTAGAGTTGTGTGGTATTTGCTAAATCGTCTCTGAGTGCAGAGTCCTTAGGCACAGATTATGGTTGTGATCTGTCACTGATGAGGCTTCATTCCTGAGTCTGTCACAAACTCTTGTAGTAGCTCTGTTTCTTGATGCTGATTATTTTTTGAGACTCACCAAAATCCCAACCAACATCTGACTGTCTACTACCAACCTGAAGAGACGCTATGACCAGGTTAAGCAAGGTTGTGTGTTCATGTCTGTTTGAATAATGAACTTGGAATGAGTTCTGAGTAAAATCAGCTTTTAATAACTACAGAATGATGAAATTAATGACACATTGAAAAGGTTTGTTGTAGATTTTATTTTGTTTGGCCCAAAGTAATTAAGATACACAATGAGAGCATTATGTGGAAAATACTAAATGAAGTCTGTCTATAACCCCAATACAACTGCCTACCTATCCCAAAAATCTGATAATGTGTTCATTTTTTACAAAATTTCTAACTTAATGTGAGTATTGTAAATCAACAGCAAACCCATAGAAGACAAACATCCCACTGCTTTGTGAAAACTGCATAATTGGCAATGTGCGAGAGAGATTACAAAGACTGGTGCAGCTGGTTCATGAAAAACTACTGCAAAAAGATAACTGTCAACATGCAGCTGTGTCACAGCTTCCTGAAAATCTATAAGTAAAATGTAATGTGCTGTACTTTCCAAACATGCTCCAGATCAAGTGTGTCAAAATGGGGATGAAAATGGTTTAGAAACAGACATTGTGGCCTCGTCAAGAATGAAATAAACTCCCATCACGATTGGGTGATGATGACAGTAATGACTGTGAGCGCTTGTTGATTAGGTTTCCTTAATAGTTTAAGCCAGATTTGTATGACAAGTGATCAAGTGTCCATCTGGCATCGCTGGGCACAACCTGTCCACGAGCACATGCCCATCCGTGCATGGCGGATGCCCACTGCTCTCCTGCAGGGCTGGGATCAGAGTGGCAGGCGCATGCAGCTTGCATATCTGCTCCCCTCTGACCTAAGCCAAGTGCCTGTGGAGACCTCATTCCCATCAATTATATCCTCCTCCTCCTGCTGCCATGTGACTCCGAAACATCAAATCAGACTGCCTGGAGTAGGAGAGGGGGTACAAAGCAGCCAAAACAGTCAACTGCCTTTACTGCAGGTCTGTTCTTCTCTGATCTAAATCTAACTTAACTGGTAGATGAGGGCTCACCGTGGGGGGTGGGAAGGTGTCAGGTGGGTTGACTCAGGTTGGATTCAAAGACAACAAAAGAAAAAAAACGGCATCTGATTAATTTCCTGTCAGCACCCCTCATTTCTCCGTGGTAATGTTGTACATAATAGATCACAAACATCTGACGTGAGGATCAAACAGATGATTTTGAGAAGCACAGGATTTCTCAAAGCACAGTTTAATGATGACATCCACAGAACCCGGCCGGAGGTTTTGATTCAGCGTTTATAATATGCATTCTGATGGGAGTGAGAGGGAGGTGATGGGTAGTCAGAAGTGAGGAACCTCAGGCAAAGATTCTTCCCGGTGTGAGCTGTAACTGAGACTTCAGCTTCTCTCCTCCTTCCCCTCCACTTCGACTCCAGATTTTTTTTCCTATTGAATCAGAAAAATCTGCCATTTCTGTGAAGACTGATACTTCACATTTTTGTATTATGTATACCGTAAGCTAAAAAAAAAGATCTAAATTCAGCTTATTTTCCAATAGATGATGACTATTTTGAGTTTGGAAATATGGTGGAAATGTGTCAGTTTGTTATATAGACAGTGGATGTAGAGTAGTTGTACCTGTGGAGGTGTTGTTTATTCACAATACTTTATGAACAATGTGAACAAAACTCAAACTTAACATAGATTAAACACAAAAAAATGCCTTATGAATACAACAACTGGTCAGGGGTCCGCAACAAAATCAGTGAGTCAGGCTGT
The DNA here is from genome assembly GCF_002922805.2 of Oryzias melastigma. Classification (NCBI taxonomy): domain Eukaryota; kingdom Metazoa; phylum Chordata; class Actinopteri; order Beloniformes; family Adrianichthyidae; genus Oryzias; species Oryzias melastigma. Next base: position 4,369,551 of record NC_050525.1, on the reverse strand, counting down.
GTTGCACTCAGGTTTTTATAACACAATGTGGGCATACCATAGTTCTGCATGTGCTTTCTTTTAATCCTCTTTCACTTCAACTTTGGATCAAAAACTAATATTTCACTTGAAACTGGAAAAACTTATATAGTTGCTTCCTGTATTTTTACAAATCTTCCACTACCCACCTGTGTTTCAGTGCATAGAAATGTCACACATTAAGTTTTATGCATTTTCCACATATGAAGTTTTGTGATACATGCGTGATATATTCATACGTTCATCATTCATCGATGACCACAGATGTCCATCAATGGGTTCGGCCCGACTTGATGAGTGTCTGACAGTTTGCATTTAAATTTCAATTTCGACTTAAATAAAGCGCGATGCTTTGCAAATAGCATAGATGCTACGCTGTTTTGCAATTTGAATTCTGAAAAAAAACAGCACCTCAAATTATAATGCAAGAAATTTTAAGTTACTTTAAAATGAATTTAAAGCAAACCATTTATTGTAATGTATTTTTTTAATAATGTACAGTAAAATTACAAAATGAACGGTCAAATTACATATTGAATTGTAAATTGCAAACATGCATTGTGACTTCTACAGCCCCCAACAATTTAGAAAGCAATTTATGAATTTTTTGTTTAATATTTTATTTTTTAAAAGTTCATAGTGAATTGTAGCTTTAACTATTGAATTGTAAATGTCAAATTGTATTTTCATATTCCAAGCCTGAACTGCATATTGAATTGTCAACTGCAAAATGTATTTTCAAATTGCACATTGAATCGTCACAAGAGAATTGCATATTATTTTGAATTATCACTCAAAAACAACTTCCATATTTGGCATCTGTTATATGTTTCAATCAGTTCTCTCATAATTTAATCAAATCAGATTTACAGTAACTAATGGGGTTAAGAGGATTGGCTCAGTAAAACACCAGGACCAGATTTGTCTTTCCACATAAAAATATCACAGATTATTGGATGATGAACATGCTGGGATTAGCTACATGCTTTATTGCATTATGGTTTCAAAAAAACAAAGACCATGCCTGTCATAGTGTTTTATTGAGCAAAGCATGTTCAGAGGGTTTGGGTGATGCAGAATTTCTTCATGAGAATCTAAGGCTGAATTCCAATTCCTTCCCTGTGCCTCTGACTCCTCCCTATTGCTCCAATTGTAATGTCATTTGAAGCTTTAGTGTGTCTAAAAGTGTGTTTTTATTGTTTTTTTAAGGAGGAACCAAAGTGACTTAGGGCTGGCTATCCCTCTGCCGGTAGGGTAATCAGCAAACACAGAAGTTTACATTTAAGTATAAATAATGACTTTTTGCTTTTGCATGACTTTTTAAACTTCTAAAACTGAAGCCGTTTAGTATTTTTCCAGCGCTGGAAGCTATGTCCTACTATAGATGACCAACGACTATTGAAGTGATATTAACATTCAAATTTAAAGACACTATTTTTTCCATATGTCTCCGAATGGAAGAATAAATGTAGGGATAGGGAGAAGACGCAAGGGTAGGGAAGAAATTCGGAAGAGTTCTATTTTGATGCACTACTAACAAAGGCATTCACAGAGTTTTGCACTTTGCCAGTCTCTTCTGTAGAAGACTTTTCATAGTAAATTGGGTCCACAGTCAATGAAGCTGATGAAGGCCGTCCTGCAGCGAACCTCCTCCATCCTCAGAAACTCTCACAAGTCTCTCTGGCTCTTGCATTTATGCATGATTTGCCCTGCTGCAAGTCCCAAGTGCTCATTTCATAATTCATGCATACTCTACTGTAGAAGCGTGAATGCTACAGTATCCTCACCCTCAACCTTCTTTGATTGGCCAGACTGCTTCGTGTTGCTCTCAGATTACAGCAAACTCTCTGAACCTAAAAAAAATGAACATTCACAGCATCTAAAGGGCCATTCCTTCCAAATTAACGTCTTCCGTGTTAGAGTCCAAACAGCAATCGGGCTCTAAGGCTTTATACCGATACAGTCTGCTACCTTTGAATAACCCAGAACTCATCCTTTTCAGACTAATAAACAGTCTGTTGCAGGGTCTTGATCGCGGTTGCATCAGTCTATAATGTATCATGCTCGTGGCAGTGAGAGCCTCTGCTGCATGTTAAAGAGCGTGGACTCTGGTCTGGAGAGGCTTGGAGAAAGAGTGATGCAACCGGACGACAGCGTGAAACCCAACGGCTTGATCTCGCATCGGTTTCTTTCCTAATTAATCAAAGTTTTGTGAAACACTTTGCCTTTAAGGTGAACATCAGCAAAAGATGAAAGGAGGTTGAAATCCACCATTTATTATGTTCATATGAATCCATTTCAACCCAAACTGAGATGTTCCTATGGTTTACATTAGGAGTGTAATGACTCTTAAAGAAGTACAATTAATAAAGTCCACTTCAAACCAACCGTTGATGGTCTTTTTATGCAAAATTGGAGAGTTCTGTCAAAGATGATGTACAAACAGGAATTGCATGTAATTGCTTTATTATACATTGGATTTTTTATGACTTTCACAAGCCCTGCAGGGTAAAACCTTCCCTGTATTCTTGACTGATTCCGTGTTCTTCACGAGAATACACATTAGCTCCACAGTTTGAGGGTTTTTAGTTCATAAAAGTTATTAAGGAAGGGTTTCCTCCTCTTTCTGAAGGGTGTAAGACAAGACTATTGCATAAATAACAGCCTAGGGTTGCCCATAATGGAGACTCAGAGTACAACCATTAAATCTAATGATCAAGTGTTTTTATGGCCGTATTTAAACTGTTTTTAAATTCCCTTGTCAGGACTTTCTCAGAAGTTGTGAAACATTCATTTAAGGTTCACTGGAAATTCACCAAAGTCTGGATAAACTCAAGATTCTGTTAAGAATGAATGCTGCTAATGTTTTCCTTCTGATATCCAGCACTTCTGTATAATGTCATGGCTACAGGTCAAATGGTTGAAATGAAAGACACTCATGATTTAAAAAAGAAAAACAATTTTCCCCTCTTCTTTGCTTTTATTGTTTACTTATTAGCTTCTGTGATCAACACACAGCAAAAAATGATCAAGCCCTCATTACAGTCCGAGTCATGTGACCGTTCAGTGTGGTAGAATGTTCTAATAATGTTGGATTATTTTGACTTTAGGAAACAAAAATGTGAATGGATTTGACATTCATTCTTGTTTACTTGTTTGTTTGTGCACATATGTCATTTACACTTGATAATCTTGTAAATAATACAAGGAATCTGGAAAACTTCACCAGCACTGTTCAGTGCCAGGTATTTATCTCTGAGTTACACTGGTGGAAGTTTTGGCTAAAGATCAATTTTAGGTCAGTGAATCGGATCGTTCAAAATGAACCAATATTGACTGAATTGCATCATCAACCACAAACTATGATAAGAATTGAATTGTTGTTCAAATGAATCGCTCCACTCTTACAGAAATGCGATTTTATGCTTAATTTTCAGTATTTATATGTCCTCTATTATCAGAAAAATGCCACAATGACAAGTTAAAAATATCAAAAACATGATTTTCATTGGAGTGGGTCTTGAATCAGCTGTAATATGTGCTCATTTCCAAAGCTTTGCAAAAAGAGCATAATGGCACTGTGACCCATTTCACTAGAGAAGCAGTTACAATTCACCATAAACCTGGAGCACACTTATCCCTGAAGTCTCTATAAAGATATTACAATCCTCTAGTCTGCTTTTATGATACTCCAATCACAATCCAATCAGACTCAGAAAGCCAAGACTTACACAATAAATGCATCAAAAAAAAAAAAAGAACCCAGAATCTAAAAGATAATGTTTCGTGAGATCTGAATAAATATTTAATCACAGGATGCTGCAGGTAAAACCGGATGAAGTCCACAAGAGGACAGAAACCAGCATCGGCACAATGTCTGACCAGAAAGCAAAGTCATCAGAGTCTGACCTGAAAGCAGTCCCTGAAAATTAGGGTAATTACTGACAGCAGCAGCAGCTAGCATAATCAGGAAGAATGACCGATTGGGGTCACACCTCCTAAGAATATTTAAGTGTTTTGTCAAGATTTTTATTTGCACTTACATACATAGGCTTATTTGTCAAACCTCCATTGTTCTATACATTTAGAAAAATGATTTTCACATAGTAAATAAAACTAAACAAAAGTTAATAATATTAAAATGCATTTAATTCTTGTTTATCATTTCATTATTTTTTTTCATTCTGTTAATCTGCTATAGAGTGAGAGCTGAAATCCCTGTTTTTTTCTGTCTCAAAAACTGCATGTGGAGGTTGTAATGTCAAAGCAGCAGCTTTTTTTTCTTTTTTTTTCTTTTTTTGTTTCTTTGAAAAGCCAGGTATTTGCAGCTCCACTTATAAGTCTAAATAAATCTACGCCCACATAGGACCCGGGTCTCTAAAACAGCAAAGCTTTCTGTAAACTCAACAGGGAAGTTGTGTTTGTGAGTAAAGCTGGATCCCTGGAGGTTTGTTTTGAAGTTACAAGAAACCGGGGGGAAGTGGGTCTGTATAACTACCGGTAGGCTGTCAAACTGTGTGTTTGTGTACATTTACTGTACACAAGTGTTTTTCCTGTGCTTTGACTGCAGATGGGAGAGTCAGTGTTCATGGAGTCACGAGGCGTCATTGAAGACATTTACAGGGCCACACACCCTTTTTCCTCACTATATTGAGGTTCGCCTTTTGTGGTCTCCTTGAGTGAATTTTTTGCAGTAATATTTTGTAAATTATTTCTTTATTTTAACAGCCCCCTGTATTCTGCATCCTGATTGGCTGTTGACCTTGTCAATCCATCCCCTCCATGCTGTGTCTCCCGTACAGAATCCGCTCAACTTGTCAGTTAGATAAATTGTTGTTTTTATTCTATAATTCTTTTTTTTGATAACATTTTGAACTTTAAGAGTTTAAACATAAGATTAAATTGTGAAAATGTTCATTTCTGACTGAGACAAGTGTACCTGTAATGTCTGTATTCCTAGTTCGTAGATTTCAACTTTGGCAGGTTATTTTTAGAACATGAGCCCCACAATAAATAAGGGAACACTGTATTAAAGAACAGATGGTTATCAGACATATGCAAATCCACTATAGAAATGCAACCATTTGAAAGTCTGGTCTACATGGCAGATGGCTATGAATCATATCGTCAATCATAAATCATTATATGAATTGAATCGTTAAAATGAATGGTTACACTCTTAATAATTACCAACATTTTCCACCTTATTAAAAGTTACAAACCCATCAACAAACAAATAGATCCATGTTCTACATATTTGTTGCATTCTAAGTAAAATTCATATCAGTACCAACAATCCGAGCATCAGCTTGGGTATCGTTGGAGCTGACATGTCTGGAAAAAAAAAAAACATTTTTTTTTTAGTTTTTTTGTTGGGACTTTGCAATGAATAAATGGTGGTTGGGATACACTGTGCTACTCTTGAGTTCAATGATTGCTGTCTCCTTTTACAAATGAGCAGATGTAAAACTACAAGATATTGGGTTAAACCAACACATTCTCCCTCCCAACTCATCATATATGTTTTTGACGTTTTGGGTGTTCCCTACTTGCTGTTTTTTGACGCGCTGGGACCCCCAACCTCCGGGATATGAACCGGTACAGAGCCACAGATGCTAATCAGGGGTTCCCAACCCTCGGGACACAGACTGCTACTGGTACCCTACCTTTTAATACCCAGTACTTTACCCGTAACCCAGCACCCTAACCAGGTACCGGTTCCTCATCCAGTACCGCGTTCCAAGGGTTGGGGACCCGTGATTTAATGGGAACAACCGGCATGTCAAAAAACAACAAATTGGGGACACCCAAACATCAAACAGTGACACAAAGGGGGCCCGAACCATACGTCCATATATGACGAGTTGGGGGTGAGAATGTGTAGGTTAAACAGACTGGTCACCTGTTCAGGGTGTACCCCACCTTCGCCCAACAGAAGTTGGATAGGCTCCAGCAACCTCATGAGTCTGAAAGGGATTTAGTGGGTTCTGAAGATGGATGGGTTAAAGCTCCAAAATGTCTTCATGTGATGCTGCTATCGGATGACGGAAATTGAATTATCCTGTCTACATGTCACTTGAAAATTCAGAAAACCCATAAAACTGGATAATGATTGGATATTTGGTGCGTGTGTAAACGGGTTCATTTATTGTAACAAATGGAGAAAAACTCCCTGTTAAATCAATAGATAAAACACCAATAGGATCCACTGTAAAGGCGGTGAGAGGGAGAAGCTCCAAAAAACAAATGGAGACCCCCACCAGCACAACAACCCGCTGACACAGCACATCCCCGGTGGAGGAAACCAAGTTCTGGTACGCCGGCCCATCACCCGCCTTCTCCGATCAGTCAGACAGCTCGCTGCAAACTGCTGATCAGAGGCTCCTAAATATCATCCAGGCAAAGAGCATAATTCATAAGAGAGATAAATGCTCGCCACTTTGACATGTTTGCTGCTGCTAGGAGTTCTGTCACTGCTTGATTAAACATTGAGTCTGGTTGTGGAGGAAAGTATCCCACATTGGTCCATCAGTGGCTTCGGTGAAGGTGCACATCCTTCTGCTGTGTCCACCGCTTTGAGAATATCAAAGGGAAAAGAGCAGCAGGAAGCAGTCATACTCCGCAAGGTGCATCCATCCTTCAAGACAAATGAGATCATAAATCCTTCTCCTTCACAGCCAGACTGATCTCCCCTCTATTTCACAGAAATGGGAATAAAATGCTGATCAACATGCTCCCATCTCTCCCTCTCATCTCCCTCTAAGCCACCTGATCTATCCATCATGTGGACAGCTTTTCCTCCGCACTTGCCATTCTTCTTTCATATGAAGGGATGACCTGCTGCCCTGAAGCTGACTGTCGACAAACAAGCCCCAAAGCACAACTGGAGAAAATCTATATATGCAGATAAGCCGGGCATGTTTTGGTAGAATTGATTATTTTAATCACTTTTTTTATATCTAGACATTGAGGTCACAAAAGAGCAGTGTGTGTGTATTTATGCTGCAAGTGATTGGGTCTAGAAGATGAAGCACAGTGACTGATTCCATCAACAGAGTGTCTCTGACTGTCATTAAAATCTGACACCAAAAAAAAAAACTACAGATGTATTATTCTCATCAGTGTTGCCTCAGTGTTAAACCTGATCTATCCCAACTTGTGGTTCTGATTCCTCAGAGCTTAAAAATCAACCGAGACCTGAGACAGAAGAGTTCGCCAAGCTTTTAGGTTTCTATGTTCAAGGACACAAAATGAAAGGCTTTTAAAGATTTAACAATCTGTCTGTGTGTGTATTCACACGGAGAAGAAAAAAAAATCAGATCAAACATCTCACTGTCAGAGATCTGGTACTGCCATTCGCTTGAATAGAATTGTTTATTTTTAGGGTTTTTGGTCCACACTGAAGTTCAGGTGTACTTTGACTTCAACCATAGAGAGAACACTTGTTGGTAAAGCCTTAGTCAGTGCACCATGGAGGATTGACTCTTATGTTGTTCACTATGACCTATCACCCACAGCATGCCCATAGAAATAAATGTGCATGACCTCTATGGGTTCATCAAGCGGTGTACGACTTTGATATTACATGTGGACCACCTGCATGCTCTGTACAGGTTTGACCATTTTTTTGCATGCACATAGCCCGTATTGAATACATTTGAATTTAATATATTTATATCAACAAGATTAAGAGCGTATTCAGATTGGAAAAGTTGTTTGATCCAAACGAGTCCACTTCTTTTGTTTTGGATCAAGCCCTGAACCTTGCATTTGTTCTGTATTCAGACAGCTGTTAAGCGGACATTTTTAATCCCAACCAAAGCTTGTAAACAAAACCACATGACTAAAGATCTCTTTACTCATTGGCCAGGAGTTATGAGGGCGGGACAGAGCAACTAGAGAAAGAAATAATGGAAGTCCAACGCTTTGCAATGCTTGCAGGGATAGTTCACTTATTCAAACCTTATATTTTGCTGATCAATTGTGAACATCTGTATCAACATGAGGTACAACACCTTTTAATGGGACTTTGGTACGGCGGAGGCATGCTGCAAGGTAATTAGTGGCAAAACAACAGCAATGAAGGTACACTGATAAGTGTTTGGGACATATAGATTGTTGGGAAAACAGCAAAAAGCAATGTGTGTCAAGTTAAAAGTTGTTTTAATGAGTATCTGACCACATTTCAATGAGTTGCTGTTGTATAGCTGTTGTGTTATGAAATTGTTTTTAAGAGAATTCTGTGAGAAACCACAAGGTAGCTTTTAGGAAAACGTCACAGCAGCGCCAAGCGTGTGCTGTGTAACGAGACACAAGAAAGCATGTAATAAGTTTTCAGCTGAGTTAAAATAAACGTTCTAACAAGTAGGAAGTTATTTCATTCCTAATCAGTTTACATCGCGTCATCACTGGCTACGGTGGACGTTTTTGTCCAGTTTTTCTGCTCAGAGAACGAATTGTATTGAGACAGGAATCTCAGAGCGAACTGAAACTCAGTTTGATTGGAAACAAAACGAGATCATCTTGAAAGAGTGATCAGAGAGCGGTTCTGGGTCCTGGACCAGGGTCTGCTTGGGTGTATTCAGACTGAAAATTTGCTCTTGGTTATCAGGAGAAATGATCATACTGATCACTAATACAACAGACAAGGGTCAGTAAGGGTGAAGTAGGAGTGTTCCAGCCCTGTCATGCAGATTTTTCATGTTTGTGACCCTCCCTTACAACATGCAGACTGCGCAAGGAGCCTGTGAGCACTGTTTAAGTGCGCGCTCTTCGTGTGCCCTGTACAAGTTTGTCCATGACACCAGTTCTAAGAATATCAGACAGAATAGATTCATCGAGGATGATGAACAAACTATTGGATAATAAAAAATGCTTTGATTCAGTTTAAGTCTTATTTTCTTATTTTATTTTTCTAGAATTATGTTTCACCTTAAAATAATTATATTTACTACCTAATTGGCAATATCATTCAAATATTCTTAAAGCTGTAATAAATAGAAGTGATTTGTCAAAAATGTATATGTAGGCTAATAAAGTTTTATTTAAAGAGGAAAGGAAGTAGAATATTAAACATAGATCTGTTTTACACGATGAACAGAGTTAATATTGATATCTTTATATTAAAATTATTCAGATATTTATTGTTTTTGGTTACATTTATTGGCAATTTCTCCAAAAAAATAGAAAATAAAATGAAATGAGGAGCAGACAACGCTCTCTGCTCCTCATTTTGGCCTAGAAGATAAAAACCAGTCTGGCATATGAGCACATCATTGCATTTTCTAACTACATTGCTTTACTGTAAGCAGCAGGTACTGCAGGAAAATTGCCTTATGCAACTGTAAACATGGTGGGAGCAGAATGACTAGAAGAGAACGTCACGTGTGAGGGTGGAAATGAGGCCCACAATGGCCCATTCCTGCATGAATCTATCATTGTAAAATGCTTTCTGTATACAGACTATTACCATTTATTCTGTCACCTGTCAAACAGTAGCCTTGAAGCAAACACGCACTGTATGATAAGTTGGCGCACCACATTTCACACGAGCTCCGCTGTCAAAAGACCAAACATCTATCTCTCCATCCGGTTGCAGCTCCCAGATTGTTTTTTTAAACAGTGAGCCTATTTGTGTGGTAACTCAAGGTGAGCAGACGGAACTGCTCATTTATATTTGGGTCGAGCCTGCAGCCCTGGACGTGTTCGCCTCATAAAGCAGCTGCTGCTGTGCTCCACCAGCCACCAGCGCAAAGATGATATGCGGCTCTGATCAGAGCCCGCCATCTGAAAACAACTCGGGCGAGGAGGAGGTAGTAAAACACGGCCGCTGACCTCAACTGCTCTCCTCGCGTCCTTGCTGCTCGTTTCCACCCCGCCCCAGCATGCAGGGCGGCGGTGGTGCTGGGGTTTTGGGGGAGAGCAGAGGTGGCTGCGTGCACTTCACAGGTGGACTTCCTTTTAATGATGAACCGATGGGGAGGCGTGAAGCTGCTGGATAATGATGATGGCTCTTTTATGCTTCTGGAGCAATTTTCTGAAGTGGTGGTTTTAAAAGTGAATGCTGACTTGCGTTAGCGTTAGCGTGCCCTTTAATGCCGGGTGACAGGAGGGAGAATTTCACTGAAATAGTTCACCAAGTCTTTCATGTTTCACTCTGGCCCTCAGCCATCCCTCCCTGAACTCCTCATTACTGCTCCACTCTTGACATCGACGCATCAAATGTCTTTTTTGATCTGTCTGTTGTACATGAGAGACTTTTTTCAAGTTTCCAGCATAAATATATAAAAAAGGCACATATGAGTCCTCAATGGACGTGCATAGAGTTGTAAGGGGGAAAGCAGCTTTGCTGGGCTTTTGTTTTTCACTCAAACTGGGCGCCGGCTCCCTCACGTGGATCCACATGCTTTATACTCTGTATAGACCCACTCCAATCATCTTTGGAGCTATTTTAAAAGCATTCTCAGTAGTTTTTTAATGACCAATAAGCTTAAGATTGCTTATCTAAGTACATCTTGATTCTAATTGTGGTGAATCAGGAGAAGACAAGAATAATACTGCAAAAAAAGAGCTTATTTGTGACAGAGGGTCACTCCCTGTTCAATTCTATTCTCATGCATCCCAGACTAAATCCATGCATTCTAGACTGATGCATTCAGGACTAGATCCATTCAACCAAGATGTATGCAACTTAGACTAAATTCATCCATACTACACTGATGCATCCAAGACTAGATCCATGCATCCTAGACTGATACATTCTGGACTAGATCCATTCAACCAAGATGTATTCATCTTAGACTAGATCCATGTATCCCCAACTGATAGATCTTAGACTAGATCTATTTATCCTCGACTGATGGATCCTAGACTAGATTCATGCATTCTAGAATGGATCCATGCCTCCTAGACTTATGCATCTTAGACTAGATCCATACATCCTAGACATATGCATCTTAGAGTTGATCCATGCATCTTCAACTGATTGATCACAGACTAGATCCATGCTTTCAAGACTTATGCATACTAGACTAGATCCATGCATCCTAAACCGATGCATCTTAGACTAGATCCATGCATCCTAGACTAATGGATTTTAGACTAGATCCAAGCACCCTCAACTAATGATCCTAGACTACATCCATGCATCCTAAACCGATGCATCTTAGACTAGATCCATGCATCCTAGACTGATGGATTTTAGACTAGATCAAAGCATCCTCGACTAATGATCCTAGACTACATCCATGCTTTCTAGAGTTATCCATCTTAGACTAGATCCATGTATCCTAGACTGATGGATTTTAGACTATATCCATGCATCTAAGACTGATGCATGCTAGACTAGATCCATGTATGTCTTTTTTTTTTAACTAAGAGACCACAGTGAACACTTCAACAATAGATCACAAGATGATCGGAGCGAAACTTTAATTATGATAATACACTTTTTAGCTAAAATAACATAATTTCTGCAGACTAATAGCAGTTCATTCAAAATTAGCTCTGAGTTTTAGGCAGAACTGTTGAAGAGCAATCCCACCCCCCTTCCCCATTGCTGAGAAGTAACTTATGGCCTGCCTAGCGTATTTTCTATGTCACGAATGCAATAATTATCAAACTGCATTTTTTTCGCCTCTCCTGGTTCACAGCAATTTCAATAAAGACATACTTAAGTGTTTAAGCTTAATTTTCTTTCTACTTGTACTCCATTATGAGAAAAATGCCAGAAGAACATGATAAAAACAACAAAAACGCTATTTTCATTGGAGTGGGTCTTTAAAATCCTTTACAGCAGACAGACACACCCCCGTTCAGGTGCACTCCCCCACAAAGGCTCCACAGTAGCATTGAAGGAGACAGGCGACGTGGTAAAAGGATGATGGAGACTTTACTGCTGCAGTAAATCAGCAGAGCAGCTCCAGTCAGTGCACGGCAGAGATTTCAAAGCCCCACACTTGTAGGCTGAGCCCATGTGTTTGTCAGAAAGCAGACGGGGTTATACTCGGTCCCTCTGGTATACTGCATGTGTGTGTTGTGTGTGCTGAAGTGCCAACATACAGCACAGGCTTTAATTTCTCTCTCCTGTTGTTCAGAGGGCTAAAGGCCAGAGCACATTCATCTTCCTGTTATTAGGCAGCACACGAGGGGCCGCGTCCATGTTTGGAAACACTATCATGTTATTCTGGAGGGGGTATGCACTATTATACACACAAGTGAATTAATATGCAAATTATGCTTTAAAGGCAAAGAAACAAAGTGCAAGTTGGCTGTCAAAAGAAAAACAGAATGTTATCTAAAGCAAAAACATTTTTAAGAATTGAAAGTGTATTAAAAAACTCTTGAATATCTACAGAAACACTGTAATAGAGTTGAATTTATTTTATTTTTCTGCCAATGCTCCAGAGTTTCTTTACACACCAGCTCCTTCTCTTTGGATCCTTGTACCTGACCATCTTCAAAAGGTTTTCTATTGGTTTTTCGTGGTTTTCTGATTTGTTTACACACTCCAGAACATCCCTTGAGTTAACTGTGTTTTTATGCTTGAGGCATTTTTTTTATTATTATTTTTTAGGTTTGAGTCTGAAAGCTACAGAAGCAAACAAACAATGAAGAGATCTCTCTATAAATGAGCAGTTTTAAAGATTCAGCAGAAAGTCTAGAAAAGTTCCTCCAGATTGTATTGAAAAACAACAAGGAGCCCCGTCTTAACACAATCAAAATAGAACAAAAATGTTTGACGCTTTTAAATGAATGACAGTAACACTGTAAACCCTATATAACCATTACATTATATTTGATACACTCATTTCTGAGACCTTTATCTCACAGTACGATCCACAACCTCCTTAAAAACAACGTTTTTTTAATTTTCTACTGAACATGGTGTGATGGTTGATGTCTTAAAATCCAAAACTGCTGAATTTTTATACACATCTCATTAGGTTTAAAAAAATAATCCAAATAAAGGTAAAAAACAGGGTTGCTGATACCAGGGATATTTTTAGAGGCTATAGAAGCATAAACATTTGATAAAACCGAGGTTTGCTTAAGACTAAACCTGAAAAACAAAAGTTTAAATGTTTAGTTAGATAAGCAACAGCAGCAGAACTGCACTGGCTGCCGTTCCTAAGGCTTCAGACAGCAGACTCACCAAAATTGGAATAGAAAAACATTCCTTGTTTTAAAGAATTTCAACTCCTGATCCAAGATTTGGGTGGAAGGATTGGAATTTAGTTTGAAAACATGGAAGCACTGATTCACCCTGACTGGTATGAACAACCAACCCACCTTAAAAATATATAAATCACCTTCCTGATGCACACTTTGTACAATGAAACCAGCTGCAGCACACAGGTGAACCTCTGGCACTGCAAACGTTTATTTAGCCTCTACAGGTTGTGTAACAGCTGCATACACACCTAAAGTGCTGGTGTTGAAGCAAATTAGTCTTCTCAGAAGTTTTATCAGTAAACAGAAGCTCAATCTCATTGTTTTCAACTGCAAAAACAAAGTTTTACTTTGGAAATGGGAAGCTTCACCACAACTTTATTTTGAAGATTTGCTTACTTCTGGTGACAGTAGCGCTGCACATTCGGGTTATTGTTAGTCTATGAACTTAAAATTAGGGCCAGGAATCAATTAAAAAAATTAACTAATTAATCGCTATTAATCGCCTTTTTTTTTTTTTTTTTAGTTACCGTATTTGCCAGCCACTTATTATCTGCAAATAATCATAATATGAAATCACACCCAAAATTGTAAATTTAGAATATTTATTTTTAACTTTGGCTAAAACTCAGTTTTTTGTCTATAATTGAATTTTCCGTATTTTCCATTTGAAGGACTACATGGTTGCTTATTTGGTTTCATTTTAGCACGACGTCTCCTTTGTGACATGACCTTTATTTTGTCATTTTTCCATGTTATATTCACACGCTAGACATAAAATCATGCAAAAAAGAAAAATTCATCTGGAAAAACGGGATTCATTCTGCTGGAAAATGTTTTAAAAAAATCCAGGCTAAAATCACACCAGGCGACCAAAAAAAAGGAATTTCTAACTGCTGTCCATTTTACTTTTTTCCAGGAATTCTGTTTTTTCCGCTTTTTCTCTCTAATCTCATACATTTTCTTTATTGTTTAAAAAAAAATGGTAAAACAATTTATTTGGAGAGAAGTTTGATCAAGCTGAATTTTCAGGTCAGCTAAACTGGAATCTGCTCCCAGGTGTGTCTGTCCACTCTGAACTGCTCACCTTGGTGGGCAGGACTTTTGTGGAAAACCACAGATTTTCTGCAATTTTTAGACAATGAAGGTGCTTTTTTACAGCTTGTATTAGTTGCACTTCATCTTAAAACAAATTTCCAAAAGATATATGAAAATAAAATAGTCTTTGTTAAAAATATTATTTTGTTTGTAACCTTTGTTAAAGAAAGTAAAAAGAGGGATAATTCTTTTAAAATAAAATCCAATTTGGAATGAAAAAAATCTAAAACTTTATTTTTTTGGCCATATCCCCAATCTCTACTTTGGCATTTCGCACCAAGCCTCTTCCAACTGTAGATGGGGAATATGCGCTAGTAAACAGTAAAATAAAATGAGTAGAAGCGCACATTCCTGAACCCACCTGGTGTGTTCACATCATAACAGCTGCATAGACGTTCATCCTCATTGTTCTCCAAAAAGTATGTGCTTTTGACTTTTTCTTGGCGCTCTTTAGTTTAATACAAAACCTTTATTTGATCAACCCTTACCAGACCTGGCCTTAAATTCTACAATAACAAACAAATTAAAAATATAACTGTGGACTATTTAAAAAGTACTCTCTTATAATGTATTCATATACAGGTTGAAATAAAGCTTTCTATAAAAAAAAATAAAAAGTTGTAAATGTATTTTGTTAATCGGCCTCCTTAATTCTGGTTGTGGCTCACTGAGTGGTGAAATGAGTGTGCACCATGGTTTACGCACCAGCAAGTGTGCTTTATATGTAACTGGCAATAAGGCATGGCGAAGCATCCCCAGTAACGTCTACAATTCATCATTTTGGCATGTGTGTGGTGGGGAGGCATGGTCCCAGTTTTGTCTCACGTGTCAAAAGATTTCAGCAGTCACAGTTTAGCATTTAGAGGCAAGCATCTCTGCTTTGACACAACGCCATGTCCTGCTTAAACAAAAGAAGAGGACGAACCCAACATGTTTAGCATTCCACCTTTCGTCTGTGCGACAAGACAATCAGAGGCGCCGTTGGAGTGTCCAGACCACGTGCTCCACCGCAGAGAAGCATATGCGGTCCAAGAGCGGTTGTTCGGCTACACAGACGAGCGGTTGTGAGAGTGTGCAGCAGACAGTTGGTTGGCAACTGCGGAGGCTGAGCTAATCCAGCTCCGGTGTTTAGTGCCGTGAAGCAGCTGGAGGCGCGTAAGCTGTTAACAAGTTGAGGTGAAAATGTTTGCTGGCAGGTGCACTCCTCCTCCTCCTTCACACTTTCCTGAGCAGCGGCTCACAGCAAACCGCCTCCAAACGACACGTGCAACCAGGCAGCCGCCCTTCCAGGGCTCGCGCTTTCATCCCCATTTTTTGGGGAGGGGGCATGCAAGTGGAAAGACAGGAAACTGGATTGCATATGCTCTGACTGAGCAACACACACTGCAGCAAATGGACTGCCACAGTAAAGATGTTAAGTTTTACTCCGCAATCAACTGAGTCGTAACCAGCAAATCCCACCTCTAATCATGGAAAATTAAGGACAAATCCCACCTTTTTTAATCAGGGATGTTCAACCCCCACCTTCCCTCACATGTGACATGAATGCTGCATGAAGTCGTGTTTGTTTGCCCTCGTCTTTTACATCTGGCTGCGCCCGGTCCATCTGTGTGCGACTAAACAAAAGCAGCGGCCCTGCCAGCCGGCCGATGCCTGCAGCTCCGCGCTTCAGAGCTGCGGCGCTGCTGGAGCCCAGCCCGGCTTTCAAACTCTTTTGACAACATGGAGCAACAGCAGGAGAGCCAACAGAACAAGTAGGGCAGCCTCGCAGGGAGCCTCATCCTCTTCTGGTTCACTCACAGCAGCTGCAGGACTCCGCCTGACTCGTCAGGGGAGCCCAAAGCAGCACTCTTCTATTCTTAGAGGAGGACTTTGTGGAAAAACTGTCTGCTCACATCTGCAAACATTTGTTGTTGAACAAAAGGTTCTGCAGAAAGAATATCACGGCACTAAGGCTGTATGTTTACACGCTTTTAATCTCTCTTCTTAGACACATAAAAAAATGCTTTGTTGCTTTTAGATACTAACAATTCTTGTATTTAATTCAGTTGAATAAACTTTGTGAATCCCACCGTGGAACAGGATGACATAGTGGTAAAGTCCAAAAAAGAGCCAAGAAAAACTGAATCAAACAAAATTCTAAACTCTATACAAGGACTATTTACATGTATCAATGGCATCACAAAGTATGGGGTAGGTGAAAGAAGTGGTTGAACCCATGATAATATTTGAGCCTAAAAACCAGTTCAAACTCGTCAACATGTTCATCGAAACAGAAAATAAAAAAAATGATTTGTCATGGCCTGTGCCTAAAGTTAGAAAAATGCAGAGCAGATGACATCTTTCCATGCAGGCGGGCCTGTGAACGTGTGTGTGTGTGTGTAGGTGGCTTATATACCGCCCACGTCAGTGCGCAATCAAGCGGACACTTAAATAAAATGTCAATGCAAATGCACGCACACCAGAATTCCTGGCCTCTGTGTCTGGAATGCACACGTTGCTACGCAAGTTTTTAAGTCAGGTCGCGAGCTCTACATACAAATTGGGAATGTGCTGAGCCCACGCTGAATACTCAACCAGTTCAACAATTTTACACATAATCACAGGAGTGCAGCACAATGACCAATCAGAGGCTTAGATTTGGGAGTGGCGCGTGGATAGCGTCCGCTTCAAAGCAAAAAAGTGCCAAATATGATCACGAAAGAGAAATGATTTGGGGTTTGTGTCCGGTTTGATTAATGTGACACCCAGACAGACATTAAAGGAACAGAGTCTTGAAAACAAAAAAGCCTGGAGCAAGATTTGGGGGATTTTCACTGCTCCAAGGTTTTCCCTATTGTAGGTAGACGGAGCGCTAATGAACAGTAAAAATATAATAGAAGAAGATTTTCCTCCTTATCGATATCTGCATGAGCGCCCTGATCTGGTGTGGATACAGAGCACATGTTCATAAACCCGCGTAGAGTGCGTTCTGGAACACGCCACACGTGGCCAGTGTGTAAGCACCTTGTGTGTCATCAAACTTTGACCAATGTACCGTGATAACAGTCATGGGTGACGATGAAGGTTCGAGACCGTTTCCTTTCTAACTTTTTTCCGGGAGTCCAGCTCTTTTTTTTTTTATTAACTCTTTAACTCTCTCTGACTTTTTTTCTCTGCAAGCTGCACATGAACGGCCATTTGCGGTGAGCCAGTGCGCACAAAGGCAAGTGTGCGCTCAGGGTCTGAGGGGGGATTGCGCTGAGCAGGCGTGATTGCGGAGCGGTCCGTCACATGGAGCACAATATGAGCCAAGTATGAAAGGGTTTGTGATCATTTCAGTATTGTTTTTTTTGTATTGAATCCTTTCTGTTATTAGAAAAAAATAGAAATCGTGGCTTTAAAACTGAATCAAATCAAATTGTGGCTTGACTGAATTGTTACATCCCTACCATTGACTTATATAACACTTTTGTAACTTCCTTTAAGGTCCAAAGCCCTTTCCAGTCAGTCCCACACACATTCACACACTGCTGCCAAACGCTGGAGCCAACCTCTAACCACCAGGACAAATGTGAGCTTCAGTGTCCCCCAAGGACACTTCAACACATGGGTGGGTAAGGCGGAAACGAACCTTCAATCTTCCAATCAGAGGTCAACCACTCTACCTCTACACCAGGGTGGGGGAGGGGGTGAGAGTCAAAACTACTGGCTGTATAAGAGAACTGGACTGAGTCCAGTTATTGAAAATGACTTCTGGATCCAAAGAAATTAAATTAAATCAGTCGCTGTTTTTCATAATATGGATGTCGCCAGTAGGCAGTGATTGATTCGAGTTATTGTTTCTATGGCGACCATTCTCGCCAATCAGGATTGAGCTTGTTGGAAATCCACACCTCTATCCCTTGAAACTGGTCTACTCTAAATCTGTCCAACTTTTTGAACGTTTGACTTAAAACCACATACTTTTATTGAGGCATCCGATTGGCCAGTTTATAACTTACAGAGAAAAATATATTGAAAACATATTAAGATGATCAAGAACATGTTATAAAACAGATATTAGAGCAAGAATGGTTATTCAGACAAATACAATGACTTAATAATAGTTGTTTATTTCTCTATAGAAGTCTATGGGATTTTGGCCTCTTGGAACCAGCAGGTACTTCCTGTTTGTAACAAGAGGGGGGAGGAGTCAGTCAGTGATATCCGTTCTCATATACAGTCAATGATTGAAATCCAGAATGTCTTCATGACATGATCAGACACTACATTTAAAGTATCTGGTGAATGTTTGTCATTAAAACTTTTCTTTGATGTGAGGTACCTCAAGGCTTAGTATTGGTAACCATTCACTTATTTTTGTACCTTCTTCCATTGAGCTTTCATTTTTGTTTTTTATTTACTGATGGTGATGTATTAACTAGATTGCCATTAAAAATACATAAATCCTGATAATAGTTTTTAAAATAAATATTTTTCAAGAAATACTTTAATAGTTTATTTCTGCTTAAGCGTCCACCCTTTTATTGATTTTATTAATTCTATGTTAAACTTTAACTTATAATTCAAATATCTATAGTTTTGTTGCATCTTCCTTCCAGCACATTGGTGACTGATATGTGAAAAACGCTCTATAAATAAGTGCGCAGTGGCAACAATCTGCTCCCACTAACACAAACACTGTCAGTTCCTGGAGTTGACTGTCGGCTCTGAGCACACACTCAACGTCCTGTCTGGTTTGTGTTGCTGTGCGCTGGTTGTTGACAAGCTGGAAATGGATGGCATCAACAAAATGATGTGCACATCAGTGAGGAGTGGTGAAGTAATAAAGTGGGTCTGATGAAAACTTAATGGGCCCTTCAACTTTATTAATGGCTTTGGGATCAGACTCGGGCACAGGGGCTCCCTGCCGTAATAAGACGCGTCGCAGCGAGCAGGAAAGCTGCTCCGTGGACCTCATACTTACAACACATCAGGAACTCATAACAAGGAGGGTTTACTCACTGACAAACTGATAACTGTCACCAAAAAATCCCAAATCTCAGACTTTCAGGGCAGCTGTTAATAAATCTAGTAAAGTTTGTAGCTATTTTCCATATTTTAGCTACGTTTTTTCGTAAGTAGGTCATGTGTTACTGTTCTTATTTTTGTTTTATTTATAGTTTTCAAAATAAATGTGCTCACACGTGGGAACCATTGACTGTACATAAGAACTGGACTGAGTCAGAAAATGATTTGCTTATACGGTTCCAACCAAATGAAGTCGATTCAGTTGTTTTTTTTTTTTTTTTTTTTGCGAAATAGATGCTGCCATGTTGTAACCGAAAATCGTTCGTAAGCAGTGATTGGTCCAAATCGTTCTGAGTTAACATTTCTATAGCAACCACTCTCACCAATCAGGAGTGAGCTTTTTGTGCCCCTTTGCTGTTCCTTGTGCGCGTGACAGTTACGTGACGTAAGGGGACTAACAGGCTTCTGGGTATGTGAATGATTAGAGTAGAATTAAGTGGCGGTCCTGCAAAGTGTTTCTCTGAGCTCCTGCCTTAACTTATCAAACTGTGCATTACTGACACTGAATCCTGGAGAGCTACATAAATAATTTCATTTTGAGTCGCCAAAAGGTTAAGAATTTCTTTGTTTTTGAAACCAATACGGAAATAAAACTTCACAAGATGCTCAACGTCTTTAATTTTTAAGCATGGCACTGAAAAACGGACAACTTTAGTATTTTTACTTGTAAATTTCTAACATTTTTCTCATAAATTTGTGACTTTGTTTCTTGTAAATTTATTTGTTTATTTCATGTAAATTTCTAACATTTTTCTCAAAAATTTACATTTTGTAAAATCATAGATTTACGACCTCAAAAGTTTAAAGCCAACTTCTTAAGTCATAAAATTATTTATGATTTTTTTTCTTGTAAATTTTAAAAAATGTTCTCATAAATTTTTAACTTTATTTTTCATAAATATACGTTTTGCAAAATAGTAGATTTACGACTTCTGAAGTTTAAAGTCGACTTCTTAAGGCATAACATTTTTTTACCTTTTTTCTCGTAAATTTACGTGTTTTTAATTTGAACATTTACGACTTCTAAAGTCATAAATTTCACAAATTTGTGAGAAAAAATGCATAAATTTAGCCTGTAACTTTTAAAGTAATAAATATACAAGTTTATTCTCATAATTTAACAATTACGACTTTTTTTCTCGTTAATTAACAACTTTAAAGTCGCAGTTTTAAAAAGCAATTTTTGCCTGTAAAATCCTCTTAATACTTGGTCACAGTTTTAAACTTAAATAACTTGCAGAAAAAAATATTGAAAAAAAAAGGATTATCAAGAACATGATATAATAAAGGAATCAGAACAAGAATGTTTTTTCTGACAAATAGAATGACTGAGTAACAGCTGTTTATTTCTCTACAGAAGTCTATGGGATTTGGCTTCTTGGAACAGTGGGTACTTCCTATTAGGAGCACCAGGGAGGAGGGGTCCCTCAGTCTAGTTCTCATATATACAGTCGATGGTGGGAGCAGACTGTATTTACGAGAAAACTGAGTCTCTTAAGATGAGGAAAATGTCATGATTCTCCGTTCTTAGCTTGAAAACGTACCTTTTTGGCCCTTCACTGTCTGTTCCCGCTGCACTAAACCTCAAGGTTCCCTCTATCGCCTTTGGTTTCCAGTCTGTGCCTCACGACTGACCCAGTTTCTGTCCCCGAACTCTCTCCGAGTCAAGCCCACGTTGCCGTTAGAACCTGTGTATCCCTGATAGCAGACCTGAACCATCATTTGAACACGTTCTGGATTACCCCTTTGACTCTGCCTGACACCCAGAAGACCCCCCATCTGCCCAACCGCCTGCCTACCTGCCTTTTCAGCACCGACTTTCATAAAATCCTACATTTCTCTTTTGGGTTGCCATCCTTCTGAAACTCACACATGAGCACTACTGAGACTTTTTTTCTGTTTTTCACAAGACAATATTTACATGATTAATATGATAATTTCTAGCATGATGCAAAAGAAGATTCCAGGGATCAAACTCAGGTGTTTTTTTCTATGCTAAAGGGGGATCAACAGTAAAAAAAATGTTTTTGCATTTATTTCTAATGGTGTGGATTTATTTTTTAAAGCTTAAAACTCACTTTTTTATTCATTTTATGCTCCTATTTTACATCAGTTGTGGTTATTGCCATTTTTATTGACTGTTTTAATGTTTACCTTTGTACTTAGGGTTTATTTGTTAGCTTATTGCTTTATTTCCAATATTTTTTTTTTTACTTGTGACCATATTAAGCACAAATATTAACTTTCATTATTTGTAATTTACTTTTTTTTTTTACCCCATTTTGCTTTTTTTTTTTTTTTTTTATTATTTTCAATGGCTCGTTTTCTACAACGCTTAAAGATTATGACATATGTTGACAGACATGGGGACCCTCAAGCCCGGGATTTGAACCAGCCACTCTGGAATCACTTTCCGCCACACATAAACTGTGTCCTGTACAAACACTTTTTGATTACATTGGATCACTTGAAAGTTCAGCTACTTGAACTTTACTTGGTCTTTTTTAACTAAGAGTTTAAATGACATAAATGCTGATCTGCATGAGTTGCATTAAAAAGCTTCATTAGGACAGTCACATTTACACCGTTGATTCAAATTCAACAAATGTTTACTTTTTGTAATGTTTCCAGAGTAAAAGTCTTCAATCTTCTAAAACACAAATCATGTTCACTTATTTTCCAATCCCACGAATGCATTCCTTTTAACGCTGACACACAGATGTTTTATGTCACAAATTATGTGTGGGCACTAAAAGCTTTACTTTATCAGCCCTATTCAGCTATTATTTTTGTTTTATACGTCGCATTTGACAGAGCCGTCTCTCCAAATCGACTTACAGGCATCTAATAAAGACATAGCGGGGCTCGATGTCTTGCCCAAGGACACAATAACTGTCAGGCTTGACGGTTGAACTCCCAGTGAAACTATTAGCAGGCAGGTGTGCCGCCTACTGACCTACAGCCAGAATGGATCTGGTGATGAAAGGACGTTCCTCTTTCATGTGACATCACTGGAATGTGATGGAAAAGTGATCAGATTGAGGAAGAGGACCACCTGCTAAATGCCCACCCTCCCTCCAGGCCTTGGACAGACCTCCACAGGTTGATGCAGTTGTGCCTCCGAGGGGAAATAGATGAATCACAGTTGCAGCCGCTGCACCATGCAGCACTTATTAATAACACCCTTTTAAATGCAAATGACTTCATGCATAAATCATTTCTCCGGAGTCGCTTGTTGATTCTTCTTTTGTATAATCCTGCATGATTTTTTTAAACATTTTCCAAATTCTTGGTAACTTTTTTTTTTTTTTTGGCACCTTGACGCCCCAACATCCCATCTGTGTGAGGAGCTGCTGGTGGTTTGGCAGAGCTGCGCAATTGTTTATGCCCATCATGTGGTCCACTTGTGGTTTTTTTTGTACACCAAAGCAAGGAAGCTGAAATGTCTGCTGGTGGGGAGCCCTGAAAGGAAGCAGAGCCGCCTGCCAACCTGGTGGCACTTTTGCAGCTTTGATGCGTGTCTGGCGTGCTGTTCTGCAGATGCTGCTCTGTGTGATGCACAATTGTTTTGAGGCATTTCTGCTTCTTTTATTTTTTTTATGATAGATGGGGGTGTTATACCACCTCATTTCAATGAAAAACTGGAGCACAAATGTGAAGTTTAACCAATTTAAGTGCAAACTTAATTCTGAACAAGGTGAAATGTGGAAAAAACTTTCAGAAATGTGAAATTTTTTGGTGAAATTGATGGATATAATGAATTCCATCCACATGTGAGGATGGGTGTGGGGGTCCATACCTGCCAGGAGCTGGAGGGGATCTCAGCAAACCTGCCCAGTCCTCCAAAGGTGTAGCAGCGGTACATGCGGTCCAGAGACTCGGAGCAGTGCCACAGCAAGCCGAAGCTGACCGAGCCCTTGTCGGCCGCGTGCGGGTGGGGATGCTGGTGGCCGCTCCTCGGCTGCTCCTTAACAATCCAGGCGGGAGAGATGAAGCTGAAGCTACAGACGGCGACCAGAGCGGAGGACAGCAGCACCCAGAAGCAGCCCACGCAGCTGAACATGCTGGCGGCGTGGGGCAGAGAGCCCAGATCGAGCACGAACCCGGATTCTTCTTCCTTCTTCTCCCGGTTCAGCATCTGCCTCCGAGCCTCCCACTAACCGGGCATCAGCAGCCCGCAGAACATCTGCTCTGGAGGGCGGGACTGTCAGAGGTCCCGGTAAAGTGGGCGCGCGCGCGCTGGAGCCCTCAGGCTGCTGGGAGCGGGACGGTTTCCACGCGCAAATATGAACACGGAGACATAACCGTGAAGAAGTGTCCTCTGCGGAGACACGGACTCGTCCAGGAGCTGCTCTCCACTGAGACTCGCATCCAGCTTCAGCGCACTTTGCCTCCGCTTCTCCCTTCTGCCTCTGCTAAATGAAGCCGCCTTCCTCACCGAGGAACATTCCGGAAGTTCTTTTCACAATAAAACGAGGTGCTCCTCTTGTGTTAATGCTATGCTAAATTATCATTTTACAACTCAACTAAGTTAATTTGAAGATACATTTTGAGTCAATATTATTTATTCAGCCCAATATTACAACATAATTGTCTCATTGGGTTTCATGCAATCCTATCTAACTTGACATAGAAAATCCATTTGATTGATTTATTAGTTTATCTTTAACTTAAATATAACCATTCATATCAAACCCCTTTCTGAGTCCCCACCTTATTATGATCCCAACTTTCTTTTAAAACCTGTTGTAAATAACTTGCTTTCTTCCTGTAGTTCATCATCATTACTCTAGAGCAGGGGTCGGCAACCTTTAACAGTGAAAGAGACATTTGAATGTGTTCTCCACTGATTAAAACCTAGAAGGAGCTGCATAGTCTTACTTTAGTCTTTAATGAATTTGGATTTTTCATTCATGGCCTTGTTTTTTTTAAATAATGAATGTGAATTGTGATTTTTTTTTTGGCACAAAAAATGCAAAAATATAAAAAGAACCTAGCATTTCTCAAAATGTGACTTTTTTAACGTTTAACAGAAGCTCAAATAACTTTTTTCAAAATTAAAAAATACTCCGTGCCAAAAAGGATCATCTCAGTGCAGCTAGTGACCAATGTTATGCAGCATAAGATAATTTGTGCTTTTAACTCATAAAAGATTATGATTTTTACCTAAGTTTTGGTTTGCATATAAAATCTGTGCATCCTGAAGGTAGCATTGAACAAACAAAGCGTCTTCAGGTCAACGGGGATGTAAAAACCTACATAGTTTGTCATCTGTGTTCACCTCAATCATCAATTTATAAATGTAACTAATTTAAATGAAATATATGCAAATTAAGTAATCATTACTTCAAAAAATGCTATTCTTTATTTATTTTCGTTATTTTTTTCCCCCTCTTTGTCCTCAGCAGTCTTACACTGATGGGTTTCGTTATTTTAGTTTGAGGCCGGACCTTGGTAGTCTTAGCTTATTGTGTACAAAAACCTACCAAGTCACCCAACATATGATGGTTCCTGAATTGCTCAAAGACCACATTATCTCATTTAAATAGTATCAATTTATAGTTTTAAAACATTAATTTAAGTGTTCATGGTGTTCTACTCACTTGTTTTATACCGAGTCTGTCAAAGGTGCAACATTTTAAACATAATAGTCTTTTAGAGTCTCTCTCTACTACCACAAGTACATTTTGTGAACTGGTCATTAAAGGTATGACCTATCAATTTTTGTGAAATTAAGCCCGAACATGAATCCCAATTCAGTACCGTAACTTTGCAATTGTGAGCTGGTATGGGGTTAAAAGTCCTTTCAATCGCCTTGTTTATTTGTACAAATGTCTACATGACTGACCTTTTTAAAGAAAAGGAGGGGAAATATGTTGATGTGTTTTTAGAATTTAATACAAAATGAGTACAAGAACAAAACAGACAACATATTCATCTTTGAAATTTCCAGTCGAAAGTGCCTAAAGTCAAATCAAATGTTGGAATTTTTGGGGGTTTTATTTTGAAAACAAAACAAAGCACTTCCGGTATTTAGCATCGCCAATTTTTAGCTTGACTCAGGTACCTGTTCACCTTGATGGTCATACTAATTATCGTAAACGCAGCTTCAGTAAAGTAATGAAATAAAAATTATTAAAGTAACTTTAATATGATATATAGTATTTTATCGGAAAATTAGACAATAAACTAGGGAAAATTACAGTTTCATTGCAGTTAGGTTAAAGAGTTTTTTTAAAAATGCCGTGCATGTGCAAGAGAACCTCTTCATGTCAAATCAGCCAATCAAAAGAGCGCTTCATTATCACATTTCCTTTTCCATACAATCGGAATAAAAATCTGCTTTTATCACTTATTGTTGGACATTATAGTAAGCTTTCTCGACACAAAAAGTCTAAAAAATATATAAATTCTTTTCTTAAACTACAACTGCAAACTTATTTTTAAAATATATTTTCTAAAAAAAAATGCATCAAAGAAAGCTAAAATAATTTTTGGGAGTGAATTTTTAAATGTATGGACTTTGCCGTCATGTTAGATGAACCAAAAAGAAAAGCATTTCAAGGAAATAAAGTAGGCGGAGACCAGAACAATTGATAATATTTGTATTTAAATCAAACACAGCTTAAATATATTATAGATTACATACACGTACATCTCAGAAAACATTAGTGGTACATAGTACCAAGTGTATTTTCTGGTTTGTTTCCACATCTTGATAAGGTGGGGACAAAAAAATAAAGTTAAATTTACTGATCACACTTTTCCAGTCGAACAGTCCTCTCATCGCTGAGTTTTTTTTTCAGCAATGCTTAAAAAAAAACTTAAGATCACCATTAAAAAAGACAAACATTAATATATGGGATAAACCAGAATTTATAGAACATTTAGGAGTTTGGAAACTCACCACTTAAAGTTCTTTAGGGAGTATTTATTCTATGCTCTGCAAAGGTGCTTTGACTTTCACAAAGATCAGCAAGCTCTTCGTCTGTTTCCCCGTCACATCACTGCTCTACAGTCTATAGTGGCCGGGGGTTGGAGAGCTAACATTGTGGATCATGAAACAACTATACAGAAACGGATGACACTTCAAACAGCTCCAACAGGTTGACCCTTAGGAGAGAACTTGATGTAAAAACAAGGAATGGTTCTAAAAGCTGAGAGGAGTGTCATGGTGGAGTGACTTTCACTCAGTCTGTGTAACGTCTTCCATAGCTCAGAAACAAGACAGATTAGGTCCTGACGTGCTGCTACTTCTATGTGCCGCGTTCCCATCCTTCTCACGGGAGTGATGCCCTCAGTTTGATGCTTTCACATCAAACACTCTATAGTGTTATGGAAACGGCCAACTTCAAGTTTTCTAAGAGTCTGTGCATCAGCAATCACTCACCCACCCTTCAGGTAACACACATCCACACACGCTCTATAGTTATGGAGGTGATAGAAAGCCTTGTTCTTTTTGGAGTGATGCAGCTCACTGCAGTGTAAACTGGACGTTTTGTGAAACACGAAGTGTCCCTCTTCTGTGGGGTCCCGACGCCGTGGGGTCATAACTGCAGACAGACGGGGACAGACGCTCAGCACAAAACCTGCACTTTATCTGACATTTCAGGACAGGAAACCAGATGGAGGTTTGGGTACCTTGGTGGATTTGCCGGGGCTGTTATGGTTCGACTGGTGGACAACATCGTTAACAATCATCTTCGCAATCTGCCACGCCATCTCCTCTTGAGCCTTCATCACAAACACAAAGACTTTATCATCCAGAAGACGAGAACCTCCTCTGAAGTTATAAATTGATCAGTCAGATGCCTCAATACAAGTATGTGGTCTCACATTCTAAATATTTGATTGACAGTGGTATGGGTGTGGGCGTGCTACAAGCTCACTCCTGATTGGTGTGAGTGGTTGCCATAGAAATGATGACTCAGACCAATATGGACCAATCATTGCTTACTGACGCTGTTTGGCTCCAACACTGAATTAGATTCATTTGGTTGGAGCCAGAAGTAAACCCTTTTCTAAGGGTGACATCACACTCACTCCGTCCAGTTCTAATATACAGTCAATAGCTGTGTTTTCATTATAAATATGTGCAAAACTTTATCAAACTTTTAGAAATATTGAAAAAAGAACACAATTTCGCAATTACATTGTGTCTATTGAGTCATAATTATGTGAATAAATACAAACAAACAAAGTTAAGTCATTCAAAAACATGGTGACGGATGTGAACAATGCTTCGATTTACAGTAGACACATTTAAATTTCTGTCACGGCCCTCTCATCATCATCTATCAAAGGAGACGTCGGCGTCTTATTCAGTTGTTGGTCACGTGACTCATTCAATTAAAAGTGCCGGTTTGCAAAATATGTGAATTTCAATACGCCTCAAAAACCACCTCCTCCAAGCACGAACACATTTTTCAATAAATATGAGTTTTTTGTAAATTGTCATGTTTCCATTAATCAAATTTATTATCGCAAATCCAATGGCGCAATTTCAATGTCAATGGAAACACAGCGATTGCTGAACACGTTTTCATCTCACCTCATCAGAGTTGCCTTGAACCCATTTCTTCATGGCTTGGGAAAACATGGAACCTTAAAGAGAGGAGAAAACTTCACCGTCAAAAACTGTAGGACAACCAGTTTTAAAATGTGTAGGAAATATGTTTGCTTTTCTAAGTCTTAATAGATTTCAATTATTCCCATAACTCCTTAGTCATAACTCCTCTTACAGGTGGATACAGGCTGTCTGTGGGTGAAACACACATGATGCATGCAGAAGACTTGCACAAAATATCAAGGTCTTAGTCTGCTATGTGAACCCGTGAGGCAAAATTATTCACGCTCAATTTTAAGAAGTTCTTTAATTGGATCAAACACAGATTTAATAGATAGATAAAATGTTCCTTCACAGATAGAAAATCACTAAAAGATAAACTAAAATGATAATAAAAAGTAAAGAAAAAGTAGCGTTTTTTACCTTTAGACTTCTTAACGTCTGGCTCGGGCTCAGCCTCTCTGATGAACTGGCCCAACTCATTCACCTTCCCGAAAGTCATTTTTCTGATAAGAGAGTGAGGTAGACGAGTGAGCAGAAAGAGAAAACTGAGGCCTCAGACGACAGACGATTTCAAACCCATTTCAGTAAAAAGCATTAAAAAATGGTCTTAACAATCACCTACTTGATAAAAAGTACATAAAAAAACAAAGGATGTCTAACAAGTTGGACAAATTAAAATACATTTGGAGCAGCAACAAAAAACAGTCTGACAGAAGTCGGAACTCCACCCTACCCTGCATACGGGCGCTGGTACAGGGACTCCGGGTCCAGACTGGCCACGTCCACGGTGATCGCCTCGTCAAAGTTCTTCAGGATCTTAATTGCTGCTTTTTTGGCACCTTGCTGTGATGTGAAGACCATGAAAACAGAAAAAAAGTGATATTGTGCTGTAGGTCTAAATGGAGCAAACTGAGAGCACAGTTTGACCCAGAAACCTTTGCTTTTTCTTCTTTGTCTAATAAGGCAGGATGGGTCTAAATGTCAGCAGACAGAGAGCACGCCTGCAGGGAGGGTGGGAGGTGGGGGGTGAGGGCTCACCTGCGTCTGAGAACCCTCGCTGGCATTCGAACCCGAGCGCTCGTTGTCCGCCGACCCGCCCTGGCTTTGGGCGCTGACATTCACAAACTCATCCGCTCGCACCGAGTTGATGAGGTCACTCAGGTACTTGTAGTAAAGGTTGCTAGACAGGAAGCCGGGCATGTAGACCTGAAGAGATGCAACATGGAAAGAAGGATGAAAAATAATGAGATCCCTGCAGTCTTTCTGGACGACTTATGAAGGTGCGCTCCTGACCTTTATCTGCTGATCAACATTCATTCAGGTTACGCATTTGTTATTTGTATTACTGCACACTGTTTACTTCAAAATACACAGAAATCCTTAAGGTGTTTTACAAAAAAAAACAAACATTTTATTCAGTTTTAATGAAGGTTTTCCATCACAGTTTTCCAGCATCAGTGGTTTAAACCCATGCAGACCTTCTCCATGGTGGTCCAGGCCTGTCTGAGTGGAGTGGTGAAACAGTCGGGGAGAGGCCCGCCCTCTCGACAGATGTTTGACTCGATCTCCATCCGTACGGAGTCGCCGAAGCCCAGAGGGTTGGTAGCCTGGAGTGAGAAATATCTGCAAAAAAACAACCAAAAAATGGAGGAATGATCAAAATGAAACTCATTTTTCATCTAACTGAAGCCATTCATAGAGAGCTGGGGAGAAAATTACAAATTAACGTTATGAAGGAAAAATAATAAAAGACAATACCGCCACCTACTGGTCTTTTCCCTTCAAAAACTGAAAAATCTCATCATAGATTTGAACTAATTGATTATTCTGACAGTAAATGAACCATTTCAAGAGTTTTCCTCCACTGGAATGAGAGTGATCAACTCTTCTGACGGAGCATTTCTCTGCCTCTAAGCTGCTCACGTGTTTCCATCCATCCTAAACCAGATGGATGAGGAGAATCCAGCACCTTAAATGACATTTTCCTCCTCCACCGCTCAGAGATTAAACTACGCAATATCTAGAAAATCAAATTTATGTAACTTTTTTAATACATGGCAAAAAATTCCAACAAATCCTTCATAGTGAGAATCGTCACTGTGATACACTTTAGCAAGCATAATAGAGTAGATAAGACTGGTAGAATGCTGTTTTTTCAACTTTTTTTCGCTTTTTGTCTTCAATTCATTTCTTAAAACAAATTCCACTTCACTTTTGACTAAAAAATGTTGTAATTTCTATCTTGTGCTGCATTAAATCTTCTTTTCATAACAGAAAGCAGCAGAAAAGTAAAACATTTTGAAAGATTAAAGAAGAAAACTAACTAGAAGTAACCTATTAAAACATTATTATTGTTTATGAAAATGGTCTCAGCTTGTATAATTATTGGTTTGGCGATCATTTCTCTTCTCTATCCTAAACAAAAGACGTTTTATTGTGAAAAACTCTCAAGGTTTCATTGAATATTTAGGGTTTAACACTTTTAGTGTTCAAACAATGGTTACAAGGCAGAGGAGTTTCTGTTGTGTTGGGAGTTTGTTAAAAATTGACTTTTTACTTAAAAAAAAAACATTCCAAATTGTGAGAAATCAGAACAACACATGCTAACCCTTTGTCACTGAGAGGTGAATGCTGCAGAAAAAACATGAGCCATAACTGGCAAAAGCGGTATTTTGATCTGTTAACACATTTCTGAGTAATCCTCTAAAAACCTGAGCTCTCAGCAGCAGCTCCTCCCATACCCTCAAAAAAGAGCAGGTCCTCACATACTGACATCACAAGTTGAGAACCGCCCCCCTCCAGAGAGAGACTCTGCTCCACCCCCAGGCTAACACAAACACTTTCTCTGCAAAGCTAGCGGTGATCCGATAGGGAGCCCTTCACCCCCGGCTAGTGCACCGTCGAACTGACGCCGCCTGTCTGTGCTGTGAGTCAGTTTAGCGATCGCCAAGAAACACTCATTCGGTTTAGCGTTCAAACTTTGTGCGAACCACCAAAAAACTTTTTGCCGAGAAATCTGAATGACATCTTGGGATGGATCCTGAACGGATCTGAGAATGGCACAAGCAGACGATGATATTGGGAAGACGGTAGGAGAAAGGGAGCAGACTATTTCCTGGTGGAAAAAGCAAGAGATGAATTGGGAGAACTGGTTTGAACATCGATTGTTGAGCAAAGGCAGAAAGGTATACGTGAAAAGGTTTTTAGATACGGAGATTAATGATGCTTCAAAGAGAACAGAAATGTTCACAGCCAGTGCTAATCAGAATCATGTTCTCATCCTTTCAATAAACCCTTAAATGTTCATCTGGCCTTTTTTATATTTATCGACCGAATTTCACAGCAAAATGAACCCATTAGTCATGACCATTCTGTCTGTGCCCAATTTTGCAATTTTGGGGATAAACATTCAGGCTATACAGTATCTACATCAATATTTTTTTAATTTGATGTTTTTTTCTATAGGCGACACGCTGACGAGGTCGGCTCTAGGATGAAGTCATAAAATGGGCGGCACATTCACAAAGTAGAAGGTGGAGCCTCAGATATTGAGATATGAAAATAGTTCACATATAATAACTCATATTTCATAAATAATATGTTTTTAGTGTTACAAAGGTAATATATAATCATTTATATGGATATAGTTTACTCTGAAAGACTTAAGAAAATCAAGGTATGGCCCCTTTGCATTCAGACAGTAATGTAGTTTATTAAAGGGAAACCAAGACTCTCTACAGACATCCCTTAAGAGACGTCATGAAAATGGAATGAGACTGAAAGGTTGTGAGTTCAAATCCAGGCCGAGTCATACCAAAGACTCTAAAAATGGGACCTAATGCCTCCCTTCTTGACACTCAGCATTAGGGGTTTGGATTGGGGTTAAACCACCAAATGATTCATGAGTGCAGCTGTGTCTGCAGTTCACCACTCCCCTAGAGCATGGGTTAAATGTGGAGAACAAATTTCACACACCTAGGTGCATGACAACTGATGGGATTGCTCATTTTCCACCCTCACAGTCCATATCCACCTGTGAGAGTGGTTGTGGCTAAGGCTTTATGTATCCCTGAGTCTTCTCTTGTTTCCCAAAAAGTCCATGAAAAATGTAAATGAAAAATAAATGAATGATTCAGAGAAATCATAAACTCTGAAAGTCTGCAGCGTTCATAGAGAGCTGGAGACAAAAACAGTCACGTTTGAGAAAATTACAAAAGGATGTTTTGAAGGGAAAAAAAAGTAAAAGTCAATACTGCCACCTAGTGGTCTCTTCATTTCAAATACTATCCAACTGAAAATACTACCAGGTACTTCATATAATTTAATTAATTTATTCTTTTGACAGTAAATAAATAATAATATTGATACTATCTATTCAATCACGCATTGATTCTTCTTTTACTGAAAAACTCTATTACTTTGTGCTTAATTAGCTTTCTGGAATCAAACATTTACAACAAACTCTACTTACAAGTTTTTACAGTATTTTTTTATTTTTTTTAATTTCACATCTTTTTTTTCCAACATTAGCAGCTCACAGAAATCCCCATAAGGAGCATAGCATTTTTTTAAATGCATAAACTATTTGAATGATTTATTATTTTAAAATCGAGTGTCTGTTCCAGTAGTTTGATGTTTATTTGTTTCTTTTGTGGAAGTGAGCTTAGACTGTAACATATGCAGGTAAAACTAATCTTACATTCAAACAATTTCACTACACTAAGCTCAAATTCAGTTCATAAAATATTAATATCGTCATAAATTGACAGTTAAAGTCCCATTCTGATCATCTTTCGATCTATTCTAAGAGTTCCAAGTGATCTTTAAATTATGATTGTGCAGATTTAGACAAAATTAAATAAATCTGTCATTTATGAGGACACAGCTTTAGGCAGAGCCAAAGGAGATCATTAGAAATTCACCTTTGAGTTGTGGGCGAGACTCTTGGCATGGAGCAACCCCGCCCCCCCTTTCCTACCTGTTACTGAGAGTTTGGAGCTTGTGGTGTATTTTCATTAAAAAGCTCTTTTTCAAATGACATTTATTGTGCTCCTGATTCATAACAATTTGAATAAAGAAATACTCAGAAATTGACATTTTAAGCCTAATTTTTTTATGTCAGAAAAAAATGCCACAACAACATGTCAAAAATGCTATAAAAATGTTTTTTGTCTGAAACCTACTTGTCATAGAGGATCATGGCGTCATTCTGGGCCTCCTGCCCGTCATACTGGCCCTTTTTAGCCGCTAGCTGGTTCTGGAAGTTGTCTGCTGCCAACCAGAATTGCAGGATGTTCATCGCTTCTTCCTTCTCCATGTACTGCAGGAGAGCAGACACAGAAAAGGGGAAGTTACAACCTAAAGGAAGTGAATACTCAAGTCCTGAAACTTCCCTTACTTTGAAAAATTAGTCTTTGACTGTGTGAAGAACGTAAAGAAAAATAAACACAAAGGATGTCCTACTTACCTCAGAAAAGTAAAAGAGAGCTGACTCACTGAACAAGATGTCAGCCAGGAACACGGACCCGCTGGTCAGCACTTCGATTTGATATTTACAGAAATGATGGCTCCACAGGAATCCACTAAAGTGCCTGGAGTCAAGGAAGACCAGGTCATGATCCATGGCGTCACCATGGAAAATAACAATGAGCTAAGTGGACAGACAGAAACTTACTGTTGTTCCAGTACAGAGAGAACTACAGACTGGGCAATGACGAAGCAGTTCGGGTCCACCATGCCGTCTTCTCCACATATCTTTGCTGCACAGGGAAAAAGGAAACATTTCAGCACTGTCAGGACTTTGTGTAAAGGGTGTGCTGCTGCTGGTTTTAACAGTTTGGCGGATCAGTGTCATTCAACCTCTGCGCCTCACCAACAATGTCGTTTCTGATCTGCTCTGTGATGGGGATGGGCTTCGCAGCATCTGGAGAGATGTACTTTGTGAAAATGGTGACCGCATCTTTTTCTATACCTGCAGCACAGAAAAAGAAACAGTTGATATTTATGAGCACTTTAGACTTTGCTGATTTATCACAGGAAAAAACTTTAAAAACAGAGATTTAAAGAAAAATCAGTCTGATGTGAAAACGGGTTCACAAATAACTAAATGTTGAATTAGAGAGTAACCAAACCATCAATTATCTTTGTTTGGCTGTTAACCTCTATAAACAGGGCTTTAAAAGTGTTGTCTGTTGGCTATTGCCAATTTTTTTACAAGTTAAAATAAAATAGTTTAAATTCTTGAAAATATAGTCAAAAACCGTCTGTGTGCTGCCCCCTACAGGTTGAATTGAGGTAGTACTATTGAATTCTGTGATTGGTTAAACAATGTAAGTTTCAGAAGTCTGACATCATGATCTGCCGCTGCAGTAATGATAACGGACCTGCACCCAAGCCCCGCCCCTCTGACTGGATTTTCAAATTTTGGGTGTGGGTGCACAGAAAGACTCCACGCAATTATGTTTTCTTCAACTTTATTATCTTTTGAACAACTCTGATGCAGCATTTTCTGCATTTTTACAGGAGTTTGTCTATTAACTATTGGAAGTTTATAATTTCATTTAATTTCATTCAGATAGATGTTTTTCTCTTAAAACTTTCACAATCTTTTGTCATGAAGGTCGAACTCAAATGTATGGAATAAATCAGGAAAATCAACAGAGTTTCACATCCAGCTCTGCTGTAAAATCTCTGCTGCCCCCACTGCAGCACAGGGGGTTCCAGAGTAAAATAATGATTCATTAACCCATCAACACAAGTAGTGAAGCAACCCAACTCTAAAGTAAAATTTGCAAATTACACTTGTGCAGTTTAAAGCTATAAGCTAGGCTCCACTTTTTTGTTATACTAAACTCTTTATTACATTCAATTACTTTATAAAAATATCCTAAAAATGCATTTTTTTAAAAGCGTTTTAAATGTTATTAATTTTAGGAAAAAAAAAGCTTTCAGCTAATTTAAAAAGTCACAAATCATTTTATATTGAACATAAAACATCCTAATTATCCCCTGGACCGGAGCTGGGTAACAACAGCTGCATTCCTACTCGGTTTTCTCAAAAAAATGTTTTAGTTTCTCCTGGACACACCTGGTCCAGGTAATCAGCATCAGGTAGGGGAATTAGGCATGTAGAGGATCAGTCCTTAAGCCACGGACTTCTAATCTGTGTTCTAAATACAAATTATAAAGACTAAAGAGACAAGAGGAAAAATGTCTCCACTCTGAGCGTTTAGTTCCACCTAACAGAACTCATTAAGAACATGACAGCAAGAGTCAGACATGGTGGTAGTAGTGTCATGGTCTGGTTTCCCAATCCAGTTTATAGACAGCAACATAGAATATAAACGAAGCCCAGAACTTAATGATATTAACATATTTCATTTAATGTATATATTTAAAAAAAATCAAACTATGATCTGATTAAACACATTTGAAAATGTAGCAGATACAGTTAATCTAAATACAAACTATTCTGCAACAGTATTTCCTCAACAACTATGAGAAAACTAATTTCCATCCATGAATCTCAAACACTTAATTGTAGTTTTTACCACCAAGAATAAAAAATCTGGTTGTTAGATTTAAGCTGAGTCTTTTGTTAGTGTTGTTCTTTCCTTTTTTAAGAAGCATTTTGTTTTTACGCAGGTTGGCTTTGTTTAAAGCTTTAAATTATAGCGTTTATAGAGCTTTCGAAAAGCCACAAAAAAGTCACCAGCAGCTATAAAACACTAGAAAATACTTTCACCATGTCACTGGTTATTAAAGTCCTTCTCTGAATGTTTTCTTTAATCCTCATTCTTCCACTATTTCCAACATCCTGATCATAATAATAAACATTTTGAGCAGTAAAAACATCAAATAATCTAAAAAGGCTGTAAAATAAAGGGGCGGGACTCACTTTTCATGAGTTTGTCAGACAGGTCTCTCAGAGTGCTGTTGGACTGACCCTTACAGGGCGTCCCCGTCCTGGAGGTCACCTGCCTGTTGGGGGTGCCAGCCCGTGGCGTGCCGGGTCTCAGCCCGGCCTCTGTGCTGGAGGGTTCCCGCCGCTCTGCTGTCGCTGCAGGACTTCCTCTGGAAATGTTTGGGTCGCTAGGCGCGCTCTGGACCAGCATTTGGGGGTCGGATCCTTCTGGAGAGACCGGGACTGGCTCGGCTAGCGAGCTGTGTTTGACGGAGTTGAGGCTGTGCGCTCGGACTCGTGACCAGCTGGCGGAGCGGAAACTCTCGGCCTCCAGCCAGAAGCGAACCATATGGTCAGCGCCCCGTTGTTCCATGTAATGTATGAAGTGGGGCAGCGCCACATTGTCCTGAAGGACCTGGTCTGCTGATTTGGACAGCCGAGAGCGCGTCTCCTGGGGCTGATAGTTCACACTGGAGTGACCTGAAGGGGGAAAAAAATGTAGTTAGGAGTCATTGTTGACAATTTTTATACAACAAAAAAAATATCCATGCTGGGTTGACAGATAAAGTTTACTAAAGAAAAGAGGAAAAAATAATTTTAAAAGATCTGTATTTTGAGGATGGAAACTGACACAAAATAAAAAAGTTAAGTGAATTTTCAGTGTGTAGGTTTTCAATTTTACCCCAGCGTTTTTCTGTGTATGTTTTTTTTGCATTTTTATTCTCCTGTAAAACCTAATAAGCTGTAAAAATGCATCTACGAGTCCTTTCATTGGTGTGTTTACAATGCAGTCAACAGCAGCAACCATCAGTCCAATCACCTCCAGATCATCTGACCCTGAAGAACACATCTGCTGCCTCTGATGCTGCTGACGTTACATTATTTAAAACTGTATTGAAGGTGAGCTCTAGAGTCTACATTTGGAAAACAATATTTCTAATTTTCTTCAGGGTAAGAAAAGTCAGTTGTTTTGGTTTATTCTAAATTCTAATTCCAAGTCAAAAGTCTGAAACTACGTTCACACTAGGGGTGTAAAATCGTTTCGGCCATATCTCAAGATATTTCGTTTGGCAATACTTGTATTGATTTAAAATATTAACATGACAATATTTTATTATTAACTATGAGCGTCCTCAGAAATAAAAAGGACTGAGGCAGATTCATTCTTTTTATTTTTCTTAAACATAAAAAATGTTTTGTTGTGGAAATTAGACAATATTGACTTTTCCCTTTAAAAACAAATATTTCTTAATTTATCAAAAAAGAAAAGCATTTGTGGGTAAAAGCAACTTGTATACGAGATACAGTTGCTGTACTTAATGTTGTGACCATATAATAAATTGAATTTTACCATTTCATTTCAATGAAAAACGTATTAATATTCAGGTAGATTTTTGTTATAAGTCTTAAAAAAAGTTGCAAATTATTCCGGTACAGTCTTGGGATACATCGTGATACGTACTATGGTATATGAATCGTATACACAGCTTTCTCTGCGCAGCTTGCAGAGAAAAAAAAAACAGAGCTGAAGAGAACGCACAATGAAAGTTAAACTCGATCAAACTTTGACCAGTCGTGGACTTGGATTTGGTAGCGACATATGGATGCCGTCCCCTTCAATTCACAGAAATCCCAACCGTTTGAAAATCGATCGCGAAGGAGAAATTAATCATCGGGTTTGTGCACGGCCAGAAATATATGACACCAAGTCTTTCATATATCGGAATTAAGCTGTGAAAGAAAAAGCCTGGAGCAAGATTCACAAGATTTGCACCGATTCGAGATTAGAAGACATGCGCTAGTAAAAAGTAAGAATCAAATGTGAACTGAGGCGATCTTTTCTGTGAGCACAAACAGCTCTACAGGTTTGACCTGATAATAACCAACACAAGCTGACGAACACACCTGGAGGACATGCAATTCAACTTTCCTGACATGTACTGTCCTCTCACAGACCTCTTGTTAGCTTGAGTTTTTAATGGATTATGACCCACAAAGAAAGCCCAACAACTGTCAAAATCTGATCAAATACTTTCTAAAGCAGCTACATAAACTGAAACGCATTTTGAACATTCAAAAAAGGAATTTTCCAACTTTGGAGGGGAAAAGAAAACAAAAGTTCAGATGATGCCGAGCCAT
This sequence comes from Oryzias melastigma, assembly GCF_002922805.2. Classification (NCBI taxonomy): domain Eukaryota; kingdom Metazoa; phylum Chordata; class Actinopteri; order Beloniformes; family Adrianichthyidae; genus Oryzias; species Oryzias melastigma. Next base: position 4,331,602 of record NC_050525.1, on the reverse strand, counting down.
CGACAGAGAGATGATTACAAGTTGTTATTTAAGAAGCTAAGATAAAACTGCAAAGAAACCCAGCTGTTTTGAAGGCAACTCTAGAGAAAGACGTGTTACATAAAAAAAGAAAACACAGCTAAGATTCATTTCACAAAAACAACTCTACAGCCAAGCAGACAGAAGAACTGGGTCAGTTTCACAAAGCAGCTGTTTAAAGGATGTGTGAGATTGACACATTTGTCTGAGGACATCACAAAGACCGCTGCATGAAAGAGACTTTCCAAAACCTGGAAGCTTTTTGAAGAGAAGACAGGACGACGCCCAACGATGCTTCAGGTTATTTTGTGCAAGTTCAGAACAAGTTTAAGGTCTCACAGTTTGTTTTCACAGATTATCATCTTAGCACTTAGCGACAATAGAGATGCTTTTGTGTTTTTTATGTTCACAAATCAAACAGCAACACATTTTTCAAGAGACGTCGTTTGTTTGATCTGAGAGGAATGTCCTGTGCCTTTTTATAAATCACAGCTAAGTTTGAATTATTGGCCAAAAAAACTATAGTTTTGTCTGATTACTTAGGCTTGATGAAAGTGTACTTTTACTACATTCATTTCCCAAAGTATGTACACTTATGAGACATGGGAAACAAAGGGAGCTGCTCTTCAACTAACTATTTCAGGAGGTATAAGTATCAACCCCACCCTGACACTGAAGAGCAGCTACACAAACACCAGCTACTTCACTAAAAACCACAAGTCCTACTTGAAACCCATGGTTGTTCAGGAGGAAGTTTCTCCTACAAAGTAGCTGTTTTTAGAGTCTAAAATGTGAGCAAAAGTGACCACAGAACAGCAGAAAACAGGCGCTGTCTGTCGGTTTGTTGTCGGGGTTGCAGCACAGGTTTCTCCACCTTCGTCTGACTCGCCCTACCTCTGGACAACTTGCTCGTACAGTTCCTACAGGGCTTATCACTGCGCATTGTCTCCACCACCTTTTGTCATCCAGCAGCTGAACTACGACTGAGTTAAACAAAGCAAAAAGGAAGACGGGTTTGGAGGCTGACGGCAGGGTGAAGTTAACTCTGACAGCTCATTAACTCTGCAGGATTTCATAACAATGTACAAGTTACAGATTTACACTGTTCTCTGGTTACCACAGACACTTTCTTAAAAAAAATACCTCATATAGTATATGGTTAAATTTTAGGATTGTAAAGATGTTTTCAAACTTCTTGATATTCTCGTTTTATTCTACTGAACACGTCTGGCACCTTTCAACTCTTTCTTCACTGTAGCTATTTTAATCTTTGGTATGAAAATGATCAGTTTGTTGCACACATTCCTCATCTTTGCCTCCTTGTAACTAAATATTTTTAAACACATTTAAAATTACTGAATAAGCTTCAAACTATATTTTAAAAGTTGCAAAAACTTAAACTCTATCACCTGTAAATTTTTAATATATCGTAATTGTTATCAAAATGTGTTTTCTACAGCTTCCAAAACCAAACACATAATTGTCTGAATCCTCAGCATCCTCTATTTCCATGGCCTTTTACATAAATTTGCCTTTAGCCTTCATTCAGACAATTCTAGAAGGCCTGATAAACTTTGTAGCATTGTTCATTGTTCAAGTCACTTCCTTTTAATTTCTAAATCTCTAATTAGCATTAAGCTTTACATGTAGCTTCAGTAAAGTGGCAAAATTCAGCTAGTCAAGCTTAATGCATTGACTACATTAGCTTCAGAGCTAAGTACATTAGCTGTGAAGCTACATTAGCTACAAAGCTAATGGAACTTCACAGCTACAAAGCTAACGTAGCTGGATGCTATTATATAGAAAAAATGCTTCATTTGTAAAGCTACATTAGCTTCACAGCTAAGTACATTAGCTGTGAAGCTACATTAGCTAAATGCAAGAATACCGACTAATGTAGCTAGATGTTAATAATGTAGCTAAATGCTACATTTGTAAAGCTACATTAACTTCACAGCTACATTAGCTTTGTAGCTGTGAAGCAACATTAACGTTACATGCAAGAATGGTGAAGCTATGTTAGCTTTAGAGCTAAGTACATCAGCTGTGAAGTTGCATTAGCAACAAAGCTAATGTTGCTTCATAGCTACAAAGCTAATGTAGCCGAATGCTACTAATGTAGCTAAATGCTACATTCATGAAGCTACACTGCTTTCACAGCCAAGTACTTCATAAACACAGGCCATAAATTCATCATTTAGATACATTAGTAGTGTTCAGCTCAATGAGATATGGTTCAACTACATTTGTTAGGCTACATTAGCTTCAGAGCTAATTTTTTTTTATTTTCACAGCAAAGCTTCAGAGCTAATACATTAGTTATGAAGCTAATATACTAAATAGATGTAAGAATGTCCTTAATATTAATATTTTAAGTAATATACATCATTTTCCTGAGCTAGTTTAACCTTGAGCAGAAATCTAGAAAGTTTAAAACATTTACATTGTTAGCATGTTATTTTTATTTTTAGCCTGTTAAGAATTTCTCTGAGCTAAGTTAGATTTAGTTTACTGGTTTTAGCATTTATATACGCTTTATAATGTACAGTATTCCCTCGCTTATTTGCGTCTCTTTATTCGCACAGCTTGGGAATGTTGTTCTGATAAAACAAAGTAAATGAATCCATTTATTCCTTTGCTCTCTCTTGTGTAAGGTCAGCAGCCTGAGTGCTGTGGTGAGATCAAAGGCCCAGACAGTCAAAACCCAAAATCTAGAAAACGTTTGCCGTTTCATAAACGCGGAAACCCATTTGAGTTCCAAACACTTGTTTTGTATTTATGTTTGTTTGTGTTATCACAGACAAACAAACAAACACATGGATGCAGGTTTGGTACCAAGATCTCCAAAGTGCGCCGCCTCCATGTGGCTCGGCTGTTTCTTGAGGATCGCGGTGCGGCCGCTGGCGAAGGAGTCCATGTTTGCAGAAATGGCGCTGAAGGCCACTTTGCTGAGCCCAGAAGCTTCCGGAAAGGCATTGTGGTTCCTGGTGGCCTGTGATGGAGACTGGGGGCTGAGTGGAGCTGGAAGTGGAGGATGGAAGGGAAAAAAATGAACACAATGCAGCATTGTTGCAAAAGGTCCTTATGGCCTAAACTGAGTATCCCAGATGAAAAGGCCTCTTCAGTGTTTGTGAAAGAGCTGACAGTGAGCTGAGGCTTCAGGCTATGAACCAAGGAGACTGCTTAGTGTCTCACTCAGCCATTTCCTTTTAGGAAAAGCTTGCAGATTTGTTAACCCTTGTGCTCCCTTATGGGTTCCAGGTGACCCCACTTTTAATGTAAACATGCCTAGGATAGCACAAGGGTTACATTCTGGTCATTTTTTTGTAGTTGTTATCATAAGATGTAAAGAAGTAGGGATGAGCTCACCTCTGGTTGCTTTAGCGTCTGGGACTCTCTCAGGTTCCTTGTTTTTGGCTGTCAGGAGAAAATAAAAAGCAGGAGTGTCACTGGATTAACAGAGAACAGTTTTTACAATGTACAGTAACAGAAAAAGATATGCGAGGTGTGAAGACAAAAGCTGGAGCCAGAGAGTAGGTTTCAGTTACACAATGACAGTCAGGCATTTGATCTAATGGATTCTGCAACAACCATTTGCTTCACCCACAGGAGTCGAAGAAACGCTCCAGTGTGTCCAAATGACAGATTTAGAGACCAATTCTGGCCTTTTAAAGTCTCATTCCAATCACCTATTTTAAAACAGTTCCCACTGGTTTTCTAATTATCCATATACTGTTTTAGCTCAAATCCAAAACCTGTCATTTTCTAGGATAAAGTGTCTGCAGAGCGGCAGGAATTCATCAGAAATCTGCTTCTGAGCTGTTGGTGGGGCCGTTGACTTGAACAACCCCATCACCCCTTCCCGTCCCCTCTGCTCAAACTCCTCAAGGGCTGTTGTCCAAAATGTTTTCCAACTAACCGGCTGCTTATTGGCTAAACACACCTGATCCAGGTAATCAGCAGCAGATGAGACAGGATTTCTTAAAAACCAGCAGGATGCCAGGCGTCAAGGCTTGGAGTTTGAGAGTCCTGGTTCACATGCTCTCCCACTAGCTTACAGCCCTCATAACTTAACATTACTGCTGCAACAAAAATGGCGACCAATATTGAAGCTATCCAGCTGTATATTAATTTGAGCCTGATACAAGATTGGACAAAGAATTTTTGGAATGGCTATAAGTGCAAAATGTCTTGTTTTGAAACTTTAGCAATAGCAGAATAAAAAGTTTTTTTTTTCCTTTTTAAGAAGAAAAACAAAGATTTGTTAGGTATTTTTGTGATTTTTACAGAGAACTGTTGTGGTTTTAAGTAGTATTTTTGATCCACTGTGTTAACAAAGTATAGAGCGATAATAAAACTTAAATGGTAAACTCCCACAGGTAAGGTTGTGGTGAAACATTGTACCAAACAAGGCAAATAAACAGTTTCTAAGGTGAAAATTATCAAGATAGATTCAAAAGTAGACAAAAAAATTATACTAACTAAAGGTTAATATTTGCTTCCTGGTGGCAAATGAGGAAGCAGCCATGGAAATTTGAACTACAGAACAAAATGAAAAATATTAACCAAAAAGAGAAACATTGGTAAAAGTTAAAAACAGGTCGCAGTAGATGGTTTATGGTCAAGTGATCACACCGACTTTACAGGACAGAAGATGCTGCATATGTCCCAGTAATGCTTTTAGGAAGAGGTTCTTTGTGAATGAAGGAATACATCGGCCGACAATCACAAGCTGAATTTCAATGAGCTGAAATGAAGCCTCATGGTACCGTAGGTCCCTGTATTACAATAAAACAAAAGGCAGCTGCTCATTTATTTATGAGGCAGTCACTTGACTCAACGCTTGAGAAGCTCAGATAAAAACTCTGAAGTATTCACTGTGAAGTCTCCTGCATGCTTAGAAAAACTGCTCTGTCAGCTACTTTCACTGCTATAAAGCAGAAAACACCAGCTTCCCTCTTTGGGAGTGAATGTTGTGAATGCCAGAAGGCTGCCGGCTTCCTCACTGTGGTTTCACAACCACCGGCCCTTCGTCCTGAGCCGTGTTTACGGCTGGGTGAGGAGAATCTGAGACCTCCCTTGTCATTTGACAAAACCAACCAAAGCGACAATCTAATAATAAAAGTTAGCAGTCTACAATTGTATTCTACAACGCCACAACGATGCTTTATTTCTTATTAGCCAGGCTCTTCTGTGAGCGGCTCAGGGTTGTTGCCACGGGAACAGGAACACTAGCAAGACTTAAAATGTTCACAAAAAAACAGATAGGAAAACACAGTGGCAATAATTTATCATCATTCCTTTTGTAAAGGAGAGCGTATTCTTCCTGACTCGAGATATTAATATTTCACTGATCCTAGCAGGCCTGCTTCACTGCTCCATATACCGCAGAAAGGAGGAAATTTGACAGCAGAAGAAAATAAATCTGACAATAAAAAAGTTATCAGGAAGACACCAAAGATAGAAGAATTATTTCAAAAATTTGGGTTGCTTAAGTCATATTTTTAGAACAAAACCCGTGTCCACTTTAGATTCTACAACCCTTTTGTCTAAACAATTGTCATAATATT
>NC_050525.1:4217742-4325816 GCF_002922805.2 Oryzias melastigma | reverse complement strand
CACATTAAATTTTGAATGAAAACTATATTAATGGGGGGGGGCAATCCTACATTGACAAACTTAAAGACTACTGAGAGTTAATCAATCTGTGATTAATCTGAAATTAAATCTTTAAATTGCAAATCTGAATTATAATAACATAAATAATGTATCATTTAATTATCAAATCCAAGTGCATGATGACCAGCACAAACTAAACTTCCTAATTTTCTTGTATTTTTAATTAGAGTAAATCTGCTGAAGCAGGAGGTTCCTTTTTGACACAAAGAGTCATTTATTTTGAAAGGAACATGTGTGTGCTATTGCCACGAAGTTATAATTGTTACACAAAGAAAATTATAATATTTCAATTATTTGAAACATTAAAGAGTACATTTTACAAATAAATGGCTTAAATGTCTATCACAAAAACAGTGCATTTTCCTAATCAGTGACTTTGCGGCTCTTGCTATCTTTTAGCATCAAGTCCCACTCTGACCATCTTTAGATCTATTGTAAAAGTCTTTTAAAAATGTGTTACAGCAAAAGTTTATGAGAAATTCTGAGTTGTGGGTGGAACTGTTGGTGCAGAGTAAGCCCACCCCGACTTCCCATCATACCTTTGTTTACATGCTCTCCCACTAGCTTACAGCCCCTCACTGCACCAAGCTAACATTACTGGTGCAATTGTAGATTATTAGCATTTTTTTCATCTGCTCCTGATTCACAACGATTTGAAAAAAGAAATACTGAAAAGTGGAATTTTCTTTCCTCCATAGTCGGAAAATAATGCCTCAAGAACACGTTAAAACACCCAAAATTTTCATAGGAGTGGGTAACGAATGCCTGATCTATGTGAAGAGTTTAGGTTGAAGCTGAAATATTTCTTCATGTGTTATTGTTACTTCCTGAATAGGGAGATGGTGTTTTGCATTGAATGAAGCAAAAGGCACACCTTTAACCACAATCTTCAATGGATCGAACCATTAAACCGGGAATATAATCCCAGTGATACCAGATATCAACGCCCTCCTCTAATGTTGCGTTAGGGTCCAGTGATGGACGGATAACAGCTCTCTGCAGCTCACAGCTACAGCCTCCGGGTCCGGAGAGCAGAGGCCGGTGCTAAGCTAACCAAGTCACCGCGACGAGCGCAGACAGACAGCTGGGACACACCGCGGCGGGTCCGCGTCATTCACCGCCTCCATCTCCCCCACTTCACGTTACCGCAGACAGGCTGAGGCTGGGGCACGCGCTCCGGCGGATGTCGCAGCCTGAAGCGGCAGCAGCAGCTTGTTGCTCACCTTTCCGCTTAAAAAACGACATGACGAGCTTCACACTCTGGACGTTTCCTCAGCTCACTGTCGCCGTCCGGTGGACTCACGGCTCCCTTCATTCAAACGCATCTGTCCTGGACACGGCAGAGGCGGGAAACGAAGCTCTGTGCAGCCCTCCGTCGGTGCTGTCAAATTGAAAATTTACCCAAATCCAAACCCAGTCTGACCGCCATATTGTCAATAAACGGCCAACTTCCGGGCTAGTGCGGCAGAAGAATTATGGGAAATTGTGTGTTACTCGTTTTGCTCGCCAGAGGGCGCTATTTGCTGATAAAAATAAACCAAGTCAAATTTTTAAGTATATACTTTGTTTTACTTCTATTTCTGTTTTTCTGTGTTTTATACATTTATGGTGTTCACATTTGTACATCAAGTCTAATAAAATTATATTATTTTCAAATCAACAAAATGTAATTGTTTGTTTTCAAATACTTAAATTTAATTTGGTGACAAGAAAAAAAAAACAATTTGAAAAAAAAAAACATTTCAAGGTAATAAACCTGAAGATGGCAAAGAATTAGAATGAAAACCTGTACAATTACAGCATTAGACATATCTGCAATATGTTATTAATAGTTCTCATGTTTTCATACCTAATAAACTAGTAAAAGAACCAAAATTACTTATAGACTGACTGACTAATCAAGTTGTATCGCTAATAGAGTAACTGTGTGTGTAGGGGGGGGGGGGGTCAAGGAAAGTGTACATAATAAACAATCTGTTAAACACAAACAACAAAACTATAAGTCTACATTTTGTACAGTGAAATTAAAACCATTACAGGAAACTTAATAATTTTGTTAACTGTCAGACTGCAGCCTTTCCACCAATACCAAAGAGCTATTCACCTGTCTAAGAATTGAATGAACCAAACTGCAAGGAGCTTAATAAGAAGAGATCAACTGTTGGAGCAATTATTAGAAAAAGGAAAAAACAGAAGAACAATCTTCCTCCACCTGGAGATATCTCACCTCTTAATCTTAGAACGGGGAAGAAACTGTTGAGAACTAGACGGGAGAACTGGTCATTGACCTGAAGATAGCTGGGAGTGCAGTATCAAAGGTTACTATAAAAACATACAACATCATCATGGGTTCAAATTCTGCAGTTCTCCTGCTTTCACCTACACATGTCCAGACCATCTGAAGTTCTCCAGAAACCATCTGGAGGATGAAGAGGAGGATTGTGAGGTCATGTGATCAGATTAAATCAAATTGAAAGTCTTTAGTATAAACTCCACTCGCTGTATCTCGAGAGAGAAGAACGTTGAGTTTCATCCAAAGAATACAACTGTGAAGCATGGGGGTGGAATCATCATGGTCTGGGCCTGCTTTTGTGCAAAGAGGATGTGATCCGTATCAAGGAAAGGAAGAATGGATTCATCAATTGAGAGATTTTAAGATGAAACCTCCTTCCAACAGCGAAAGCAATGAGGATGAAATGTGGCTTGATTTTCCAGGATGATAATGATCCAAACATATCACCCGGGAAACAAGAAAGTGGTTTTGTGCAAAAAGTATTTCAAAGTTCTGGAAAAGGTATAGCCAGTCTCTGGACTTCAATTAAACACAGCACAGCAGGACTGCTCGATCCTGGTTCTCATGATCTTCCCGTTTGCCAGGTTTCCACTTCCTCCAGATGAATGAGGTGGGTTAAGTCAATTGGAGTGAGGAGACGCTCGAGACAGAGATGTGGTAGATCTCAAGGACCAGGACTGGGAAGCCTTGTAATAAAAAAAACTGTGGAGGGAGTTAAAGGCAACAGCTCCAAAAACATTACAGCTCTTGAGAAGATGGACCATAATAACAACATTTTCAAAATATTTTTTTATCTGCTCCTGATTCACAACAATTTCAATAAAGAAATACTTAACTTAATTTTTTTAATAAATGTCCTTTATCAACAGAAAAATGACACAAGAACCTGTTAAAAACATCAAAATTTCAGAAATAAATTTCACTTTAAACATTTTTATTAGTTCATTTGTAGTTACAAGAACCATGGGAGACAGAAACCCTGGATTGAAATGATTTTAATGAATTATCCTGTTAAAAAGCAACATGACTGGGTTTTTTTTAGTCTCTCCCAACAGCGTGGGTCTGCTTGGGTCTGTCGATCCGGTACACAAACTCTGCAGGCAGGAAGTAACCCAAATACTCCACGCTGTCTGGAGTCGTGTCTATGTAGTAGTGACCTCCTTCTCCATGGTGACTGAAGCAGTGGGTGTGCTCCACACGCAGATCCAAGCCCTGCTCGCACATACACACAAAAAGCATGTCACAAAGAGGTTTACTTCCAACAGCGTCCGGCGGGAGCAGCTGCTTCACTTACAGGGTCTCTGGACACGAGCACCGACTGGCAGATGAGCGGAGCGCTGACCTCGAAGTGCTTGAGCCACTTGTTGACGTCGTCGTTGGTGTTGAGGGGGCAGGCCGAGAACTCTCTCGGCTGTTTGAATCCAAAACAAGAAAAGAGTCAAAGTGTGCAGCTCTGTGTCTATTAGCAATGCAGTGCATCTTGTAGTACCATGATGTGGATTTTGGCCTTCCCTTTCTGGATGATGAAGGTGCCTCCCAGAGCGAGGCTTTTATCAGGATAGTGTGCTTCAAGAGTCTTCCTCAGGGCCGTCACCAGACTGTGACTCCCTATTCTTTTCTTTGCCTGAACCTCTATGACCTGGTCAAGGGAACAAGTCAGCAGATCAGACCCATGACCTCTGGTTAGCGTTTCGTCATATTGAACACACATGATGGAGCTAAAGTTCAGCAGGAATGACCTTACATGCTTAAAGTGGTGTGATTCATTTTATTCTCCTGAGTTAAAGAGATCCAGCTCAAACTGAGAATTTCTTACCTTCCCAGGCTTGCCTTCACAAGCATAGAGATTTCCCAGCAGTCCAAAGTTACAGTCGGAGAATTTCTGGCTGTATTTCTCCAGGAGGCACTGACCGTCGGCTGGGTTGATGGAGGAAAAGTAGCTGCTGTTAACGGCAGGCCTGCCCTCAGCCTCAGTGAGAACCAACGGCATCAGCTGTGGATCAGAATAGACAACATATGATCACCTGGTAAACTGGTAATTCAAAATCACCAAACATCGCAGTAATGGCGGTAAATCACCTCTGCGTTCATTCCAATAATTCTACAGGGAGCCGCTCCTGCTCCGAGGAGGAACGCTCCAGGAAGCTCCACCTCCTTTGATATAGCGTTCATGTCATATTCCTTAAAAAAGGGACAGGAGAATGCAGGTCACTGCACAATAACAACAGATGGGATAACTTATTTTTAAAAAAAGAAAAACTACCTTGTCCTTTTGAACCAGAGGAACCAGATATGGTACACCTCCAACATCAGTGATGCGAGGACTTCCACAAAGACCTTCAGCACCAAATAGATGCAGAATAAATCCACTCAAACAAAACTGCAGATATTCTTTTTTTTTTTTTTAATAAAAATATTTATTTTGAGCAAAGAAATTGCATGCAGTAAGAAACACTGAGAAATGTTTCAAGATAAATGTATGAACATAAAAAAAAATTTAGATTGGAAAAATGATAGGTAACTTTTAACTTCTAATTCTGGACGAGACAGAGGCTAAATCAGGTCTGATTTGGGGGAAATGACTCAAAGGAAGTTGGAATTGTTGCAAAATGTAGTTTTATGAATATATATTAAAACATGAGATTATTTAAGTAGAATTATGAAGATAGCTTCTTTCACTAAAGCTGCAGATTTGCATGATGCATTTTATTTTGCAAGGTAACGTTGGTATGCATGTTGTGCAGCTTAATGCTAAAATAATAACCATGTCAGACGAACGGGAGTAACTGTTACCTTTCACAGGAAACTGGAAGGGCTCCTTGCTCAGATCTGGACACTCCACAACACTCACCCGAACCTCTGCGAAGTTGCCCTCAAGTCCAGCCTGCAGTACTGTAACCGGGACACGTTAAAGTGGGGTTGTTTTCTTAAATGTGCACACTCACTTGATGGTTTGAGTCCTTACCACTCCGCAGCTCATCTAAATCCGGTGCATGAAGCTGAACTTTCTCCGTTTTGGACATTTCTGCCATTCCTGGTGCTGTGGTGAAAGTGCTGACGCTGTTCGCTAGGCAGGAAAAGCCGAGGTAAAAGTCCAACCAAAGAGTAATTACAAAACAAAATGCAATTTCCCCCCTCCCAATTGCCTTCCTGTTAATAGTATAACAGTAGTATAACATTATTTTCTGATTTTTGTGTTAGTAAATTCTATTCTAACTTATAAAGTTAGACTTTGGTTGCTCTATACATTTTTACACAATTTAGGTTTGAGATAAGTTTCTACGAGATCAGTGGAATAAATATTTAAATTGATTCCCCCTGAGTGTACATATTTTGGACTATGCACAATAGAGTTGTGAAAAAGTCATTCAGGCTTATTATTATTTTTTTACAACATATTTTGGGGAAAATGTAACCTTTTGATATGTTTTTATTTTATTTCCGGTAAAACCGGAAGTGAATACGGGTTGTTCGCTCACATTCTCCCCATTCTTTGGTATTTTGTCACATGACCCATTTTCTTAACGGTCATTGGTCGACGAACAGGAACAGTCAGGATTCGATAAGTAAACACTTCCTGGTTGATGGGTCGCATGTGCATTCTCTTTTTTATATTACTATAAATAAATTTATATTTAGTTACGCTTTTATATATGAACTTTTTAAGTAATATTGTTCATTTTTCCCCCCTGTTACTCACCGTAAGCGCCAATTGTAGCTAATACTATGTCACAAGCAGGTAACGGTTTAACGCAAAGCGAATCAGATGTTCTCGCTGGTGTTATTTCTGGACAATCCTGCCATGTGGTGTTCGTCGAATCTCCTCCGGATTATGTCAGAAAAATCTCCAAATATCTGGAGTCTTCAGGGAAACGGGAAGGACGATGTGAAGCGCCAAACGAAGCAAGCAGGTGAGAAGTGTTATGAAGTATCTTCTCCAGACTGAGCAGATCCATCAACACTTGTGTTTCTGTGCAGTGATTCAGGAGACAGCCTGTTCATCACTCAGAAACCTGTACCTGAGGCTGTGCGACCAAAGAGGCGGAGGTCCACACATCCCACACACTTCATTCACAGAGGAGATCTGACAGATCAAGATGACGCCTCATCCTCTTCCTCTGATTGGGAATCCAGAACAGGCAAAAAGAAGAAAGTTGTTTACAGACTGCCAAAGTTTATCTTCCCTTTCCTCCAGGAGGGGAAAAGCTCGCAGAAAAAACACGTGTCTACTCATCGGAACAAAAAGCTCCATGTAAGAAACTGTAAATGTTTGTTTGTTAGTTTGTTGGTGTCTTTTTCTAAACTTTTTTGTGCAAATTTCACACATTGCAGACTTTTGCAATAGGAGGATTCTTTAAATGTGTTCAAGAGGAGGAGGAGTGTGGTCGCAACAGAAATCTGACGGCATCTTTACCAACCATTGACAGAGAAGGAGAATGCATTGCTGCAATATCAGAGTAAGACACATTCTATTAGTCTAAAAGTAAGATAAAGTAAAACCAGCAAAACACATTTGTATGAAATGATTAAAAAAAATGGCTTCAAGTTTGTTATGACAGTCCCAGTCAGAGGTCTTTTAATTATTATGCTGATTTTAAGCAATATATATATATATATATATAAACATTAAATTTTCTAGGACATAGTTTCTTCAGCGCAGCTGTAGTTGAATAGAAATTTACCTCTGAGTGGTAGATGGGACTGCTAGGGTCGAGCAGCCCCCCCCTTTCCCATCACCCAACTGTTTACATGCTAGCTTACAGCCCCACACAACCCCAAGCTGACAGTAGCCATGCAGCAAAAATGGTGAGCAATATTGGAGCGATCCAGTTGTATAGTTTAGATCCAGACTCCAGCTCAGATGAGGAAAACAAAGGCGTTCATGGATCTATTCGACTACAAGTAGATGCATCAAAATCCACTTGTGGCGGGGTGCTTAAGATATTTTTATGCAACAATCTTTTCCAAACTGCTTTTGTTTTTTATGTACTCCTGATTTACATTATTTGATTTGATTTGATTTGAGGGCTGCGCGGTGGCGCAAGTGGTTAGCGCTCTCGCCTCACAGCGAGAAGGCCCCGGTTCGAATCCCGGCTGGGTCCTTTCTGTGTGGAGTTTGCATGTTCTCCCCGTGCATGCGTGGGTTTTCACCGGGGACTCCGGCTTCCTCCCACCGTCCAAAAACATGCTTCATAGGTTAATTGGCGACTCTGAATTGCCCCTAGGTGTGAATGTGGGAGTGAATGTGTGAGTGATTGAGGCCCTGCGACAGACTGGCGACCTGTCCAGGGTGTACCCCGCCTTCGCCCTTCAGTAGCCGGGATAGGCTCCGGCACCCCCGCGACCCCAGAAGGGAAGAAGCGGTCAAGAAGATGGATGGATGGATGGATTTGATTTGATTGTTTTAATCTTCCTTGTGTTGTAGACCAGAAGAAGAAGAAAGGACAGAAGCTGAGGACATCCAAGTGGTGGTGAGTAGACTCCACATTTATTTGTTGGAGAGTGAACATGACTAAAACACATTTCTTTCTGCAGGAAAGGAAACGTTTTGTGGTGTCATTGAAAGCAAAAAGCATCCAACCTTGGTACGAACCGAGGGAGACGTGCAGTGAGGACAAACGACAAACAGAGGGAGCCCAAAACTCTGGTTCTGAGTCTCAAAGTCAAAGACAGAGGATGGGAGAAGCAGCAGCAGTAGGAAGGAGGCTGTTCTCACGTGCAAAGAGCTGTGATGAAGGAGATTCTTCTCACGGAGGCATGAAAGACAGACTGGCAGGAGATACATCCAGGATCCAGACTGAAAGAGCAGACAAATCTCCTAAGAGAAAACAGAAAAAACTCAAATTGCTTCCAAATGTAAATGCAAATCAGCTTTGTGATGACAGCGATGCTACGGTTTGTGACACAGATGCTGACAAACGCTTTGGAACAAATACAGAAGCATTCACAAAAGCTGCAGATTGTGAACATGAAGGTCCTGATCTCCAGAACAACACCGCCGATGATTCGGTGTGCGAGAGCACCAAGAAGAAAAAGAGGAAAAAGAGAAAAAAATATAAAGGAGACCTAAGTTTAGAAGAAGCAGAAGGTCAGACAGCTGAAGAGTTTGTGAAAATCACAGAGGAGGAAAACAGTTGTTTACCTCAGGACACGTCAGAATCTGCAGATTTAAACCAGAACACACTGAATATAGCATATGCAGACCATCAAATTGGACCTGAGGTGAATGTAGAGAAAAGAAAAAAGAAGAAAAGGAAACAAGTGGAGCAGCTCCAAACTGCTGCAGAACCTCAAACGGAGAACGAGGAACCAGAGAAATGTCTGGAGGGGGTTTCAGATCAAACAGCAGCAGGCCCCTCGGATGATCTGCTGGGGAGTTTGGAAAATATCGAAGCTCCTCTGGAAACCAGCGTAAAAAAGAAAAAGCACAAAAAGAAAAAGAGACTATCTGTTTTTAATGATACTCAGGTGGACGATTCCTGCATAGATGTGGACGTTTCTAATGATTTATCCTTGGCAAAAAGCATGGGAACGTCAGTTCAAAAGAACATAAATGACTCATGTAGTCCTGAGACACAGACGATGACAGAACAAGTGGTGACAAAGAAGAAGAAGAAAAGGAGAGAAAAACTGAGCGATGACACCAATGCACAATGTGAGTCTGCACGGAAAAAGGATGAGAAGAGGGCCTCATCCTTCCATCAGCAAGAACAAGCCGGTCCAGACTGTGAGGAAGAGCCTGCAGGCAGAACAAGTGATGCAACGGCCCAGTCAGCAGGAATCACAGCTAGTTCAGAAGAACGTGACACTGGAAGGAAGAAAAAGAAACAGTCAGCCGCTCAGCTGAGCGAGGACAGAGATTCTGAGGAACTGCGAGAAACGTGTCAAAGTTCACCATCTGTAGTTATAAAAAAGAAGAGGAAGTTAACGGAGAGCTCAGAAAGTGCAGAACCCGCTCAGACTCCACAGTCTGAGGTGCCTTGGAAGAAGAAGAAGAAGAAAAAAAACAAAGAGGTTCCAGGATTCCAACATTTAAAAACACATCAATAAATAAAAATATTTTTTAGGGATTTAAATGTTAGTTATGGAGCGTTAAAATAATTAAAATTGAAGCCAATTTATTTTTATTAGAAAAAGATTTGTGGACACTTTTACATGGTACCTTTTGGTGAACTGAGCTCCCTCTAGTGGACTTGTGTGGTATTTTTGGTCAATCTGTATGGAAAATCACCTGCCCTTTTAGTTTGTTTTACTTTAAATCCTCTATCAATGTTTGGAAGCAGATTGCATTCAATTACAAAAAAACACAAGGGTTCTTTGTTACATTTTTTGTGTCCATTATCAAAATTGTTCTTTGTTCTTAACTTTTGTGGTTCTTTAAACATTTAGCATGAAAAAAATTGTAAAACTTGAAAGAAAACCCCCCAAAAAATAGAACAAAGAACATTTTTTTACTGCAATCTGCTTCCATAATAAATGTCAAATCTGATTCTTTATTTTTAAAAAAACTTATAACTTCTCTCTGCAGTATGTTAGGGTCCTTAAAATGTGTAAATTTAATCTTAGATTTCTGTCTGAGCAGTGTAACATTTTTATTTATATTTTTTTACAAACTAAATGTCATTATCCTTTTTGAGCCATAAAATAAAACATTTTGTATTGTAGCTATTTGTTTTTTTCCCTTTTTGTGTCTTATAGTGAGTTTTTTTACACAATCACATTTCTGTGAAAGTTAAGTTTAATTGTTTTTTGCTGAACATTACAGTCCTTTCTCTGAAAAATGTATTTAATTCTACTTTACTGTTGCCCTTTTTCTTATTTTTGTTCTTGAATTTGAATGTATTTATTTAGTAGGGACGGATATAAAAACATAGACATACAGCAGAGCAGCAGTCCCATGCCCATATCATCATGCTTGTAGCAAGAGCTAATTTGCAGCGTTTGTCCCCAGATGGATTATAAATTGATAAAAAAGTTGTTTAAAAACAGAGACTTATTAAAAATATAAGAAATACACCTGAACAAACCTCACTCCAACATTCTTTTTCAGCTGCTTTCTGTTTTACATCATAAGCAGATTTTTATTGATACAGGACAGAATTGGGTTTGCAAAGATGGAACCTTAAAGTCATGAAGGTTCTCAATGCAAACAATAGGAGAACTTAAATTAATGTCCTTTTTTAAATTGTAAGCACAAAGAATAGAATCAGAAATATGTGTTCAGATCTGTACTGTTTATTATGATACATACAACTGAACACAATTTCATAGTTGAAAAGATTAGAAAATAGGATTTGTTCTTAGCTCCTTTACAAAAAAGAACCTTGTTTTTAAATTGTCTTTAAGTGCTTGATGTTAAAACTTTCCCAGCAACAATAACAGAATGCTCGAAGGCTCACTCTGAACAGTTTGGTTTTTGTGTGTTTTTATAAATATGTACTCGGGTGCATACAAAATAAATAAATAAATAAAATAATAACCCCTTCTAGGCATATGCCTAAAATTTGCAACATACCAACAAATCCAGGATTTCAGTTAATTTAACATCACCTTGAATTAAAAATGTATATATATTGTTTAATATAATAGACCATGGTTTGAATCTCAGCTGCATTATAGGTTCCTTAATATCTAAATTTCTCCTAGATGTGCATGTGTGTGTGTGTAATTGTGTGGCGCTGCAACCGACTGGCAACTTGGACATGATGTACCCCACTTTCACCCAACAGTAATTGGGATAGGCTCCAGCAACCCAACTAACCCAAAAGGGACTCACTGCATTCTGAAGATGTATGGAAGGATGGTTTAAGTCCCATTCCAATCATCTTTGATCAATTGTAAAAGTATTCCCAGTGATCTCTTAATTATGTCGCTTTAGCCAAAATCAAACACCAATGTCATTTTCTAGGACATAGTTTCTGCAGAGCGGCAGTTGTTCATCAGAAAATTCAACTCTGAGTTGTGGGTGAGACCGGCCCACTGCCCTCCCGTTACTGAGAGTTCTCTGTTACACTGTCTCCCACTACCTTACAGCTCCTCACAACCATACCTAACATTAACAGTGCAACTAAAATGGTGAGCATTATCAGCAGTACAGCTTTGATTCAGTCTAAAAGGAGTCCCGCGTCTGAAGTAACAAACACCTGTTTGAGCTGGAACTTATAGAACCCAGGACACAACTGGAAGATAAACATTCTGCATCTAAAATTAAAGTTGTTTTGCTGATCATCACTAGCTCAGTGGAGAAACTGAATGTTGGTTTTCGACTGAGGACGGTGCTAACAGAGCAGATTCTTCCTGGAGGGGGCGGTTCACATCACACTGACGTCAGCATGATACCACCCGCTTGTTCGTGAAGGTAGGGAGGGGCTGCTGCAGTCAGTTTTTAGAGGATGAATCTTTAATGCATGAACGGATCAAAATGCCGCTTTGGGGTTCTTTACAGTGAGGAATGAACAGTAAAATGCATTTAAAACCTCAAAAAGTAGAATTTTCATGGTATGGCTCCTTTAAATTCACCGGGGACTCCGGCTTCCTCCCACCGCCCAAAAACATGCTTGATAGGTTAATTGGTGACTCTAAATTGCCCCTAGGTGTGAATGTGTGTGTGATTGAGGCCCTGCGACAGACTGGCGACCTGTCCAGGGTGAACCCCACCTTCGCCCAGAAGTGGCCGGGTTAGGCTCCGGCACCCCCGCGACCCCAAAAGGGACAAAGCGGTCAGGAAAATGGATGGATGGCTCCTTTAAATGGTTTGACTTATCACAAAATACCTCAATTCAACCTGTAGGGGGCAGCACACAGACATTTTTTGGCTATATTTTCAAGAATTCAAGTTTATTTTAATTTGTCAAAAACTTGGCAATGACCAACGGAGAGCACTTTTAGCTCAACAGCCTAAAAAGTCGATTTAGGGTTTGGTTAATCTGAGATTTGCTTTCCAATTTTGTAGTGCCTTCAGTTGGTTTTATTCACTGATATTGTCATGAATCACACATGATTTTTTTTTGTAATTATGTTGATTATTGGTCCTTGTGCAACTAAAAAAAACAACAAAACATTTTGAATGTTGGCTTCCACCCCTCATGACCTTTGTGGTCTCCCCAGTGAAATGTCCTGGACACGCCCCTGTAGGAGGGTGAACGCTGTTTCCACGGTGAGAGGAGCATGATCCTGTGGACAGTCGATCTTCTATGGGACCATAGACAGTCTATGTATGGGACAGAGTGAGCCGCGGTCTCAGGTGAGCTCGCTGCTATCACTGACTCGACAACAACAACCCAGACGGGGGGTGTTACGTAAAGACGCAGCAGCGTTTAAACAGCGAGGCTGGAAACTTTTCCACTGCCGCGTCAGCAGCTTTGTCGGTGTCCACACGCCACCTCGTCCGTCCGTCCTTCCAGGCATGTCCCTCCACGGCAGCACCGCGCGTCTCAGCGAGGCGAGACGGGTCGCTATTTTCGGGGGCACACACGGGAACGAGATGTCCGGCGTGGCGCTCGTGAACCTGTGGATAAAGAACGGCGCCGACATCCAGAGGAGAGGAGCTGACATCAAACCTTTCATCACCAACCCGAGGGCTGTGGAGAAGTGCGTCAGATACGTGGACACGGACCTGAACCGAGCTTTCACGCACGAGAACCTCAGGTAGGAACACGCGCGCGTGCCGCCGTCAACTTTTGTGCTGCAACACACAACAAAGCGACCGACGACGTCATCATCCTGATGTGTTTGTGCGGCAAACGTATATAAAAAAAACATTAACGTTTTTATTTTATGCTTTATAATTTTAGTTATTGATTCAATTCTGGTCACGTTGACATCGATTAGTGTCCCTGTCACAGGTGGGCTTCTGTGCGCGCGCGGGCCACCTCTAGCCTTGTCTGTGGCAACAACCAATCACAGCAGAGCTCTGTGACCCCGCCCCTCCCAGCTCTCAGCTGACGGTCTGCCTGCAGAAAAAACGTGATAAAAACGTGACTGTTGTTTGTGCAGAAATCCACGGAGGGGGGCTTTAATGCTCAGGAACTCCGTGTCATTGGTTTCTGTCATAGAATACTAATTTTTTTTTGTACCCAAATTGTTCAATATATAGAGAGAAGTGTTTAATTTTGAAACATTTTTTCTAATAAAATAGAGCAGAAAGTACAAATGACATTTTTGAAGTCTCCTTCTCCATATGTCCACAATAACAAAATCATCAGTATCTTTAATAAGAGCCCTCTTCAGCCCCCTCTCCACGGGATCAGTAAAGGAGGTCATAACATCCCAGAGCAATAACCTTTTGCAATGACATCTTTAATCATCTGACTTGTTTTTCTTAAAGCAAAAATCTCTCTTTAGAGAAAAAAATGTTTATATTTTTATTTCTGATAATAGAAAAAAATAACATCTTTGTTGCTGGAAGACATTCTATAAAACTGTCAACATTCATATAAACGTTTACAATAGATAATACAATGAATGAACTGCTCTTCCTCAATCAGTTTGTTGATGGTTCAATCCCCTCCCCTTTTTACAATAAAATGTGTTTTTCGTCTGTACTCTAAAGCTTTGAAGACACCGAGCACTAAAACACGCATTTTTAAATGTGCATTTAGCCCATGGTGTTCACACTGGACAAGCAGGGAGGGGCTTCTTCTTCTTCTTTTTCTATTGTTTACCAGTGCATGTACCAACAGTTAGAAGAGGCTTGGTGTGAAATGTCAAAGTGGTGCAAATCTTACAAATCTTACTCCAGGCTTTTCTTTCACAGCCCTAATTCGATGTACTTGGATTGTGTCTGAATTACTCACTACTTAGTGCACCCGCGCCAGGCAGCATGGCGCCCTAGGCGAAACGTGATTTTTGCTGCCCCACCCCATTTCACACAAAATGAGTGGTATGTTGAACTGTTAAAAAAAACTTATTATTAGTTCTAATTTTTTATGTATTTGAAAAAAGGCTTTTCTTTGTTCTAATTTTTTTGTGTATATAAAAAAAGTTTCTGCTAAAAGTGTTCTACAAACCAGTGTGCATTGATCCTCGTGATTGGTGAATGTAGACCACAATGCATTTCATTTGAACGATTTTTAAAGCGAGAAAAAATATATATATTACATTAATTTCATTATCAATCATCTGAGTTTTCATCTTCAGAACACTGTTCTGAAGAAAACGCATCACTCTGGTAGATTGGTGATGTAATATTTTCCTTTATAAAAAACAAACAAAAAAAGAATGTTGTGAGCATGTGTCCCAAATACTTTTAAAATCCAGGGCACTAGGCAGTCTTTTAGTAGTTGGGGAGTAGGGAGGATTGTTTAGGATAGTTTGGACGTAGCCTTAGGGTCATATTAGTCAAGCTGGGCATAACTTTAATTAATTTTATTAATTTCTCCTTCGTGATCAGTTTTCTAATGGTTGGGATTTTTGTGAATGAAATCTATGCATCACTACAAAACGTGAGTCCCTGATTGGTCAAAGTTTGACCTGGTTTAACTTTCAACACACGTAGAATGGCTGCAAGTGTTGTATCTAGATCCTGAAAACAGTTGTAAAATCTTGTGTATGATGAACGTGAGATTTTTGAACGCAGAAGTCCACGCTCACTATCACACATTTAGACAGATTTGTGAACAATGCCTGAGACAAATGGTAATATTGTGTATCTGGAATGAATTTTAGATCTTTAAGTCCATCTCATGAAAAATGGGAGCAAAAACAAAAGCGTTGCGTTTATATTTTTGTTGAGTGTATATATATATATATATATATTTTATTTTTTTTTGGAACAATCTCAAAATGAATCAACAGCAAGTGAAAGCGATGAATAACTCCATCTCCAGCCTGCAGATGTGAGTTGATCTTTTTAATGCTCCTCAGCTTAACCCCTCTGAAGGCAGCATGTAAGAAGATTAAACAGTTTGGGGCTTTTTTCTAAAAACAGCTCAGCCTGATATCATTTTTGAGTGGGCAGTTTTTCTTTTTATATATGTCACAAGCGTGTTTGTCAGACTGGGATGACTTGATGAGAAACATCTTCAGATGGATTATGTAATGAAAAGGAGCTCCTTTCTAACACATCGTTATGAAAAAATATATTTTTAGACAGCAGGACTTTGACTGAACCGGAAGGACCTTTGTTCCCAGCCTTATCTGTTGTTGGGCTATTTCTTGGTTTAACCAATCTCAGAGGTCTGAGATGGATTCATGTTTAACCTCAGAATAATCTGACTTAATCAAACCCTATAGTTTTCTTTATAACCTCTAGTAAGGGAATATCCCTTAACCCATTGTGCCGATGAGGGTTAAGGGGCCCACTGATGGGCAGCACAAGGTGAAAGGTTACATTAGCTCCACCCTTTTAGAGCATTCTGTCTGACCATTGACTATATAAGAGAACTGGACTGAGTGAGTAAAATATCACTCATAGAAAATGACTTATTTCCAGCTCTAATGAAATTAAGTCAATTTAGAAGCCATTTTTTCACGATACAAACCTTCTGGCCTAGAGACCAAATGAAATGTCATGAACTTTCAAATTGAACTTACAAAATTGCGAAATGCATGAGGCTCTTTGCTTCCTTGGAGGACTACAATATTTAAGGTCTTTAGCTTGTTTTTTTGTTTTTTTTGATTGTTGGAAATGTTCTTATTATTGTGAAATGATTTCACACCTCTTCCCAGATTTGTTAGAAGGGAAGTCTTCAGAAAGAAGTTTTCTGATGTATTTCTTGTTTTGTTTTTTTGTTCTTGGCATCTTTGGAGTCTCAGAACCTGCATTTACTTTGCTCATAGACCGTCAGTCTACTGCAGGGGTCTCAAATGAGGTTCCATTTGTGCCAAAAAAATATTTTTTTGCGTCCACTGTCTATATCTTTGGTCCCATGTCTATGTCTACTGAACAAGTTTATTGAACATTTGTTCATGTCTATGTACTACTAAGTAATATCATCTATGTGTCCTGTAGAACGAAGGAGCTAATGACGCTAGCAGCTATTGCTAAGGACTTTTTGGATGACCAGATCCTACAATAATGCAAATTATTAAGCATAAAGCAAATATCAAAGAAGCCTGGACATGCAGAAGAAATTGCTATAGTAGATTGAAGTTTCATTTAACGGCGGAGGTCGCCAGTTTGAGACCCCTGGGCTAGTGCATCTCATTAGTTCTCTATTTAGAATGCATTCACACTGACTGTTTTTGTGCTTTTTTGCTTGAATGATCTGCTTATTTGGCTAAAGTTGTAAGAGCACTTCCTGGAGTCTGGTTCTGTGTGATCTGCAGTGCCTCAGGAGGAGACGAGTTCCCCTATGAAGTGCGGCGAGCCCAGGAGATCAACCGAATGTTTGGACCCAAAGGAAGCCCAGAGGCTTACGACGTCATCTTTGACCTTCACAACACCACCTCCAACATGGGCTGCACCCTGATTCTGGAGAGCTCCAAAGACCATTTCAACCTGCAGATGATGAACTACATAAAGGTGATCCCGATGTACATAAAAAATAAATATGTATGAGGTGGATTCAGATGGGCTGAACTTAGGCGAGATAAACTATCTTAAATGTTCAACTGTAGCATCAACCATATTTTCCTTAATGCAGCCTGGACTGAAGTGTGCAGTAATTCTGCAAACCCCATTAGTTTTCCCTCTAAAAAAAGCAAAAAACATTTGAGAGCTTGACACTGAATATCTCTTTATATTCAGTCATGTTCTTGCATGTACATTTAGCATCTTCTATAACCACATCTCTTCTTTTTGATCAAATTTTACACGATCTTTGTTCAAAAAGGATTTTTTTTAAATCACCTTTTGACCCCAAATCTCTTTAAATGAGGCCCCAAGCATGCATGATGTTCTGCTCAGAAAAACGTTGATCCTTCTGTCTTTTAATTGCTGGTTGTGTCATAGCTGTTTCTAAAGCTCTCTGTTTTTCTAAGCCTTTGGTTAAAAACATTAGGTAACCGAATAATAAAGCAGACTTTGTTCTGAATTTTGGTTCTCACTTAAACATTCACTTGTTGGCTGATTAAACATGAGCAAACAGAAGTGAATCCATGACTCATTCAATGCCTTCTGTGAACAGTGTTTGTGCCTTGAGTCTAGATACAGGGTATGTATTTGATCCCGGCTGATTTAGCAGGATTGCCCACTTAAAAAGAAATGGACAGTCTGTCATATTAATGCTTGATTCATTTGAGCAGTGAGAGTTTGAAAACCAATTGAATTTGTAATGTAATGTATATGAGAGACTTAGTACTTTGTGGCTAAACCCCTTATTGTCTCTTCTGATTATCTCTTATCTCTTCTTTACAAATGATTCTAATTCATTCAGACTTGGTGGCTGTTGCTTACTAACTCTGAGCTTCAGCTCTGTCCTATAGTTTTTTTATAGGATTTAGGTCCAGAGACTGATTGGACCACACCATGATCTTAATCTGCTTTTTCTTCAGTCATTTCTTGGTTGTCTTGGCTGTATGTTTTGGGTAATTGTTCTGTTGGAAGATCCATCCATAATCCATTTTAAAAGGAGGTCCTCCCATCCACGCGGTGAAGTAACCTTATGCAGAAAGCACCCCCAAACCATGATGTTTCCACCTCCATGCTTGACAGTGGGGATGATGTTCTTGGGGTCATAGGCAGCATTTCTTTTCCTTCAAACATGATGGGTTGAGGCGCAGTGGTTTGCGCTCTTGCCTCGCAGTAAGAAGGCCCCGGTTCAAATCCCGGCTGGGGTTTCTGAAAAACATCAACTGGGGACCTTTCTGTGTGGAGTTAGCATGTTCTCCCCGTGCATGCGTGGGTTTTCACCGGCTTCCTCCCACCATCCAAAAAAATGCTTCATAGGTTAAATGAAGTGTGAATGTGAGAGTGTGTGTGTGAGTGAGGCCCTGAGACAGACTGGCAACCTGTCCAGGGTAAACCCCGCCTTCGCCCATCAGTGGCCAGGTTAGGCTCCGGCACCCCCGCTACCCCGAAAGGGACAAAGCGGACAAGAACATGAATTAATGAAGTTTTGGTCTGATCTGACCACAGCTCCTTCTCCCAATCACTCTCCACGTCTTGAAGATGTTCATTGACAAGCTTCAGGTGGGTCTGCACATGTGCCTTCTTAAGCAAGGAGACTATAGCCTCGTTTCCACTGAGCAGTCCGGTTTAGTAAGGAGTGGTAAGGTCCAATTAATGATGGCGAGCATTTCCACTCAGTTAAGCCTCGCTTCCACTGAGTGGTTTGTTTTCACGGTGCATACATGGTGTAGACCGCTAGCTTGTCATTGCGTCATTGTAGTCCGATGGCTAGAAAAACGAAAACAATGGAGGTCATCCAGCAGCTCGTCTTTTTTTTGCTTTACTTCTGGTACATCTTTTATAATTTAATGTTATTTGAATGAAGATTGCGGGCGTCTAAGAAGAATACCCCAGTAAAGAGGAAAAATGAAACACAAGCTGGTGCTTTTCTAATGCATCATCACTTTCTGACAATTAATGGGTGGCTCCAGTATCTCCGCCTCAACCATTTCCCGTTCTATTTTTCATGGACTTACAATAATTTTAAATAATTTTCTTTAGATCTTTTATGCTTAATGTTTTTATACTTTTATATTCTTTTTATTTTATATTTATGCACCAAGGAGGGGTGGATTGCTTTTGCTTTTAATTTCATTGTGCAATTGGGTGCAATGACAGAATAAAGATTCTATTCTATTCTATTCTATTCTATGGATGGAGGCCCTCAAGAGGTCGGAACTGTTTAACATGTCCATTTACCGATGGAAACCCTCAAAATACAGGATTGAACCGCACCGCTCAGTGGAAACGAGGCTTTTGTGAGTACTGCAAGGTGTTAAAAGATTCCCAATGGTTTTGGTGGTGACTGTGGTTCCAGCTGCTTTAAGATCATCAACTAACTCCTGCCATGTTATTTTAAACCAATGTCTCACTGTTCTCATGATCATGGATCTGGTTTGGAGCTGCTGACCTAAAGGTGGATTGAAGGTCATGTTCTTGTATTTTGACACAATAGCACCAACAATTGTCCCCTTAACCCCTGGCTTGTTGCTGATGGTTTTGTAGTCCATTCTGGCCGTGTGCAGGTCTACAATCTTCTCCTTTAAATCCACTGAAAGCTCTTTTGTCTTTTTTTGTTGGAGACTTTGGAGTTTGACTGATGGACTGATTCTGTCTTTACGTTGCAGAAAGCCATCTCTCCTGCTAGCTGTCTGGTTCTGCTGAATGAACATCCTCTGCTGAAATATTCCACTTCTCGCTCCGTGGCCAAACACCCCGTTGGTGAGTCCAGCTCTGAAGGCAGGAGGGGGCAGTTTAAAACAATGAGGATCATTGCTAAAATAAATATTTTTCAGAGATTGAGCTCTGCTTTTCAAAGGTTTCAAAAATACAAAGCAATTGTTAGTTATTATCATTAGACAAAATGACTATACTGAGTTAAAACCAAGAGCTGTTGTGGTAAAATGTTCTGTTTTGCTTCAAATTGTTGAAAGCTAAGCAGCACAGATGAGAATCAGTGAAGCAAAAATAAATTACATTCCTAAAGTAAGCCTTTAATATATTCAGTAGTTTATAAACTAAAGATTTGTGTGTTCACTTAAGGCTGCTTATAGACTTTTTTTTCCATTTGTGTTCCTCCTTTCTTGCATCTCTTCATTGAAGCTCTGTTCTTTTTCTGTCACTGTTGGTATTTTTGTCTCTTTGTCATCTCCAAAGTTTCATTGTTGTTATTTTTAGGCTCTTAACAGTCAGTTTTAAGCGCATAGTTGTACTTTTTTATTTTTAGTTTATCGTTCGTTCTATTATTGTCATCCCATAACATTTTAAAGACCCACTCCAATGAAAATAGTGTTTTTAACATGTTCTTGTGGAACTTTTTTGATGATGGAGGACATGTCGGATCTAAAATTTGTACTAATATTTATACATTTAAAAAACCATACACAGTTTGTAATTTTACAAAATGAGCTTATAGATTTGTTGATTATTATGGGGTATTGGGGATTTGTGTCTTTTGTTTAGAGTGTGATCTATACATGTGTCTATATGTCCTATATGTTATAGGTTGTGGGTGGGACTGTTGGGGCTGCTCCGCCTCAACAGTCCCACCCACAACTCAGAGGTGAATTTCTAATGAACTTCTGTCGTTATTTTAAAAAAAGAAAAACCCTGGGAATATTTTTTTAATAGATTAATTAATGTTTGCAGTGATTCTTTAAGAGGATTTTTTTATCCTGTTACTTATTTTATGCGTTTTAGTTTTAGTTAGGTCAAACTCTTGTTTAAATATCAAGTTTTTTAAATTAAAATATTTAGTTGTCCTTTTCTTTCCATAACCTTTTTTCTTTCTTTGTAAATGACAGTTATATTCATGTCCTCTCCAAAATCTTTTTTTCATAGTCATTCTTATGCTTCTTTTGTAACTATTTGGACTTTGCAGCGTCTTTTTTGGGGACTTCTATTATTCATGCCTCTGGGAATCTCTTCTGCTTGTTATCTCTACATGAATTTCCTCCACTTAGCATGTTGAACTCAGAGTTCCTGATTACATAATCCGTTGGGGTGACATTTTCCACGTACCGATGCATCTATTCATCATTTTCCTGCAGGCCTGGAAGTGGGTCCTCAGCCTCAAGGAGTCTTGAGGAGTAACATCTTTGAAGCGATGAGAGTAATTCTGAAACACGCGCTGGACTTCATTGAACTGTTTAATGAAGGTAAGGCTCTCTTAATGAGAACTTTAGTAGAAATGTTTGTTTACAAAAGGCCCATGAGTGACTGACTCAAGCATGCAGCCGAACCCCCATTACCAAATGTACCTTCGTTAGACTCATCACACCTCCATTTTACCCCCCACGGCACAAAAACTCCTCCAGGGTGACACTTTCCTGGCTTTTATGTAATCAAGAGTCCAAATAGAGTTTCCGTCTGTTGGTTTTCCTGTCTGCCCTGCAGCTGAATGCTCGGCTTGTTGGGAGTTGGTCAGCTTCCATGTCATTAGGAGCCGGCCGGTCCTGGTGTTTTAATCTTCTGTTGTGGGACCAGACTGTTGCTGATGAACGCTCGGCCATGGTGATGAATCGATGTTCTCGTGCTTTGAGGCAGAGCAGCACAGAGAAACGCCTCCATTAGCGACAAGTTTCAGTTTCAAGTGAGAAATCGAACTGGATCCAGAACTTTTGTCCTAGTGTGATTCATCTGCATCATTGGAGCTTTGTATCCAGTTCAGTTTTTATAAAACCACCAAAAGATTGCAGCATACTTTTTTAACAAGATCCAGTAAACATTTTGTTTAGAGCAGAGAAAGATTGGGTAATATCACCTGCATAAAAACTTAAAAACACTTAAATTTCTAGTTTATTTTGTTTGATGCAGCAGTGGACAGACCAGTTGTCCAAAGTCAGACTTGGTTTAGAGATGGAGCTGGTTGTCATCACTGTACTGTTTGGCACATACTAGAAAATGTTTCCTTTTAGCTTTGTTTGGCTGGTATGAAAATCACTAAACAAGTGCAGATTAAACAAAAATACATTTGGTCTTCCAAAAAAAAACAATAAATTGTTTACTTGCAAGTGAACTCTTGTGTGATACGATAGCATTAAAAAGATAAACAGATTATACAGACTATAAGACATAAAAGCAGAAGACAAGAACACTGCTATGCCCATTTTAATAAGAAAAAAAAACAGCCCTCTAATCAAATTACAGGAATCTCAAATGACAAATGTCTGCAAAGTACATGTGGTGCAGTAAAGATGCAAAGAGTTTTGCCAAGGTTAATTCAATTCAATTCCATTTTATTTATGTAGTCCAATATCACAAAAAATGGCCTCATTGGGCTTCATTTGCAGGTCTATTTCCTGCTTTCTTCCTTCTGGTGAGTGATCTTTTTATGCCAACTTATCCTCTAAAATGAGCAGCTTTAGTAACCACAAGACATTTCCAGGTCTGTCCTTTCCAGTGTGAACACAAACAAATAACAGAGAAAAGGAACAGACTGGTTCATGTAACATGATGGTAATCATAAACTTTGCAGTAAATCAGCAATAAGAAAGGCTTAAAAAGTAATCCAAATAGTTTGAATCTGGTTTAAATGCTGTGGTAGGACTTTGAAGGAACTGTTACTGAGTGAATACTTTTAAACTTCAACCAGTAAAGTAACTCAAATAATTCCTCAAGGATGGGAGAGATTAGTATGACCATATAAAAACATACACAAGGTGTAAAGTTGTCTGTGTTATATTAAAAAAGACGGATAAAGTGGTGATAAATGGGTCAATTACCCAAAAACGGAAGAAAATTACCTTACAGGAGGAGTATTGAGAGGGGTTCAATTGAATTGGCACATAAAACACAATGATGGTTCTAAAGATAGATCATGAAATCAACGAGGGTTCTTAAAAACCCATGTGGCTGAACTCATTTGTTGTACTTTTCCCACCATTTCTATAAGCAGTTGATCGTGAAACTGAGGCTACATCTCTGGTTTTCCTGGGTTCCGTAGGCATGGAGTTCCCTCCCTGTACTGTTGAAGTCTTCCGTGTGAGCGAGAGGATCGACTATCCCAGAGATGCTAACGGGAACATCATCGCCATGGTTCATCCCAACCTGCAGGTAAAGCCTTATGTCTTAGTCCCAACTGGCCTTCCGGGTGGATGCGAGCATGGGCGCGGGGGAAAAATGGGCAAACCTGTAAGGGGCAAGCAGGTGGCCTGCACGAAAAATCAAGATTGTAGATCGATCGGAAAGCCTGTACAGCAAAAATGCTTGTGTTTTTTTTTCTATGGGCATGCTGCGGGCATCAAGTTGTTGTGAACGCTAATATATCACGTAAGGGTGAAGTAGGAGACTTCATTAACAACAAGAGTGTGACAGCACCACCTGTACGTCCTATGTTTTTAGAAGAAGCTCTCCTTTATTGAACTTGAGAGGCTGTTATTCTAACTCCACCAGAACACTCGTGTTGCTTTCCCTGTGGTCAGTTCTTGTTGTTGTTTCAGGATTGTGACTGGGAGCCGCTGAACCCCGGTGACCCAATGTTCCAAACCTTTGACGGAAAGACCATCCCCTACCAAGGCTCCTGCACCGTCTACCCAACTTTTATAAATGAGGCAGCCTATTATGAGAAGCAACAGGCGTTCGTGACCACCAGGAGAGAAACCTTGGCTGCAAGTGGCATCAGAAAAGCCTGAGAAGCTCTCCGTAATTCTGCCAAATGCAACAGAAGTTTGATAGATTTTGCACTTTGCTCCGATAACAAAGGACCGACTCTGTACATAACCAAGAACCATCTTTTACACACCAATTTAGTTTTTTATGCTTTTACTATCAGAAATTAACTATGCAAAGAACATTCAGATGTTCAGTTTCAGATAAGTCTTATACCTAAAATCTGTTTAGGTAACTATTTATGATGCTGTTATTTTAAATCATATAAAAAAGTGAGATTTTTGTAAAATCAAAGAACAGGCCTAATTAGCTGTGGCTTGTTAATTATCCTAAGCACTCTTTCAGTTTTTAACTAGCACTCAGGAAATCCATGGGGGTTCATAACTCTAAATAAAGTTCTGCCATTGTCTTCTGAGAATATTCGTGTAACATCTGTTGGGGTGTGTTGTGTGGCCTTTGATACTACCTACCTGTAACTCCAGTGGTTGCATCTGTGGTGCTGTCCTATTGTTGCCTTATTAGAGGTTTCAGAAAGAACTGCAAAAATAGATTTTTGTTTTTAAAAACGATGTTCTTTCTTTAAAAAGAAGTTGTGAAATGTGTTTGTTAAATGTATGTGCTTATTTCAACATTGTGTCCAATTGCCTTCATTTTAGAAACATGTCCTTTGTGTCTCTTGTCCCAAAGTGTGATGACTCAAGTTTTTTGGTGTCTCATTACTCAATTAGCAATATTTTTGTGAGTAGAAATGATCTATTCAATAAATGTATTGTCTGATATAAAATAGTTTATTTTTTCATGAAATCTTTTTCTTCTAAGTCCGAATTCCCAAACTATAGTGTTGAGTGTCTGGGATTGTGATGCAATTCGAACACATGCTCACAATTTTTTACTCACTATTCTAATGACAAATATGACATCATTCACTACCGGAGTAACAACCTAATGAATTTGAAAGTTTTGATTATTTATGATTATTATTTATTATTTTAAATATTTTAAAACTTTTTTCCTCATGACAATTGCTCTAAAGCAGGAGTGTCCAAAGTCAGTCCTCCAGGGCCGGTGTCTGACATGTTTCCCAAACCAACTGCTGGGAAAATGCCCCAGGGGGGAATTATCAAGAACATGTTAAAAAAGGTATCAGAGCAAGAATGATTATTCTGACAAATAGGATGACTGAGTAATAGCTTTTTTTTCTCAGTAGAAGTCTGACATTTTGGTCTTTGAAGCCAGCGAGTCATTTGGAAAACGAGGGTGAAGGGTTCACTCGGTCCACTTCTCATTTACAGCCAATGATGTCGGACTAGTTTTTTGCAGAGACTAATAGGAAATTTGGAATTGTAGAGTCCTATCTATGGAGAGAAATTAGACTCAGTTGGATTTGTGCGTGCATAATTCTTGATTTGTGCATAAATTAGGATTTGTGGATGCATATTCTTGCTTTCTAATTTCTCTCCATACCTATACCCCTACAAGATGGTGAATGCCATATATAGAGCACAAGTAAGTAGGTAAACTGTAGTGGGTAGCAGGGAATTTAAAGAAAAGCTTTAAATTCAGCCACAAGAGGGCATCATATCTCCATTGCCGAACTGAGGAAGAAGTACAGAGACACTGCTCTAAAACCAGAGGCTGGCCTTCACACAGAGGTGTACTAAAGTAAAAGTAGCTTACTTCATAATAACAATAAAAATCTGGTGATCCAGATCATGATGGGACGTAACAAACTCATCAGACACCAAGAAACAGTTTGACTTGAACACCTGTTTTTGGTATATGACTTCCATTAAAAGTTGATGTTTTTAACATTGAACAAACATGAAGTTTTCTTTTTTCACGTCCTTTTTGGCAACAAAAAAAAACACTCCCTGATGTGGAGAAGAACATAGAAAAAAATCTAACAAGATCTAGGACGTCCATTGAAGAGATTAAGAAAAAAAAACTCAACATCACAAACCAACTTCATTAAAGTGTGAAGACGTAAGAGTACTTCTAATACAATAAAACTTTTAAAAATGTTCATCTGAACCCATATACACTACTGTAGAAGTTTAACTTCTGTTCTGTCTGTTCACCAATAATGTACTGTTTACATTTGTCCTTTTTAATGTTTTTGTTGTTATAAATAAGTCTATTAAAAGTTGCTATATTTTCAGTTAAAAAACGATTCAGAAAATCTGTACATATAACAACACTAAGAAACATTCTGTTTTAACCTAACCTATAGAAGCACATGAGAAAAAAAAACACCCAATAATTACAGATGTCAGCCTGTTACAATGGAAAACATGTCTAGTTCTTTCAAAAGACATCACTGTGACCCTTTAACTTTGAAACTAATTAGGACATTTTTAAATGCAAATGAATGTCTAAAAAAATGAAGGTCATAGTGAATAGGGATTCAAAGTTCACCTCTACAGCTCAATAAAATGATTGTAATGCTGTGGAGGAACTATATGGGAGAATACCTACATCAAGGATTGCGTCATTGCAGGGTGAGCCAACATTCCTTCACAAATATGTAAGTGGCTCACAGTGTCACAGAAAAAAAAATACTTATCTCTACTGCCTTAACCCTATAAGATCCACAACTGTACATTGAGGAGGTGACATAAAATCACATTTTTGTTAAGATTTTTGTAAAAGTGCATGATGAAATCAAATATATAGATATATATATATTTTTTATGAGATATTGATGGTATCTACCGTGTCAGTTTAAGATGCAAAATTTTTGACAAGTGTTAAAGAGAAAAAGAAGCATCTTAATTACCCGCTGTCTCAAATTTGATACACACATTTTTAACACGGTGTAACTGCATTATGAACTATTATTATTAACAAATTGTGAATTCTTTCAAAACAGAAAACAGTCATTTAAATAAAAGAGTAACAATGGGTGAGTTAATCTCACTATAAAGTTAGGAAAAATTGCAAACCTTTTCCCGCCAGATTTCATGGGGGCAGACATTTCTAAATGAGGAGGAAATGCCTCTTTACTGCCCCTAGTGGAATGATGATGAACTACAGGGCAGACAACACAGACAAAGTTGTATATACAATGGAGTTTTTAAAGGAACGTTTGAATCATCAAATTAGATGGTTTTAGAAATGTGTGTATCAAGTATTATATAGGGTTAAGGTGAATCCATGTAAGGAATGTTTGTTACTGGCATGACACTCTGGATTAAGGTTTTATTGTTGCATATTTCATTGTAAGAGCTGGAAATTTATTACATTTAATCTGAGAGTTCACAGAAAGTGCACATTAATCTACAGTATGAATTGTATTGTGTTGTAGACACAATTCACTTTTGTTTTCAATGACAGTAAATTCACCCTTTTATTTTATAACCTTTTTATATTTTTAAAAATCACTAGATTAAGAATTAGAAACAAAGAGACAAACTGTATCTCACACAGGGGATTACTGAGATCCTATTGGATCAAATAAAACTACAGACTGAGATGCCTAGCGGTCCTTAGAGGTGTTAGATGACTGTGTATGCTGGGAAAAGAATGCAACCTGCAGGCCAACCAGTAATTACACAGTTCATACTTTTCTTTATTCGGTTTAGCCTTTAATTGTGTACTGAACTTGTTTAGCAAGTTTCTTGACTGATAGGAAACATTTACAACAATTCTGCCTCCGCAGTTTTCAGCAGTGAAGACTCCCCAAAGATCTCCCAGCAATTCTTACAGCATGCTTATAATATTTTGAGAATGCTTGTAGCTTTCTCATCCTTGGCAATGAATGTAACTTGATCGAAAACAGGCCCGTAAATCCTGATAAGCGGTTCCCAGGAGCTTTTATGAAAATCCCCTTATAATTGTGGAGAATCCAAATAAATACAAAAACATTGACAAAATTTTTCTTACAAAAAAAGGAAGGTCTATGTTGCAGGTAAAGGTCACAACTTTATAAGGATTTTGGTGCATTTTAGAGTTTTCAAATAAGAGATACAATGATCACATATTCATGTATTTTTTATAAAAAAATTTAAGATGAGGTAAGGGGAAAAGAGAAGAACTTAAAAAAATTTCATGGATGGATTGAGCAATTTGTAGCCTACTGCACGTGAAAAAAGAAAAGAGGAAGTTATTATCCAAAAATTACTGAGCTTGGAAACATTCCTGCTGTACAAAAAACGCATCTGATGTAATGCAGAACATCCAGAACACACTACAGTACCGTTTCATTCCTAAACTGTTAGTGAGTATCCATATATATGAAAAGGGAAACAACGTTGCATAGTTTAGACTTAAGATAAGAATGGTGAGGACAAATACTGATTGTGCAAGGACTCAACACACAAAAAAAAAAATCAAAATGTTAAGCATTTATTTTATTATTATTATTATTTGCAAGTAGATGCATCGGAATGGAGTGGAGCAGGGAAACATGCTTATAAGAACATGTTAAAAGCACCAAAAACAGTTTTCATTTACCTAAAATGAAAACATTGGATTTAGTAGAAGAAGAAAACACAAGTTGTATTTAAATGCTGTTGGATTCCTTTCTATATCATATTTTTAAAAAATAATAACTTATAAATGTCCGGTAAAATTACTCTGATTTACTGGGATTGGTAAATAATAAGAGTAAAGAAGGGGGTCGTTTTGAATGCCATCTGTTTGCATCGTAGATTCTTGTTGTTTTAGCATTCCATTGTTAGAGTGTCTCATATTCTTTCGTTTGGTCTTTTTTTAATGTTTTTTTCCTATATTTATTTATCCTAATTTATAAAAGTTGGAAAATTGAATGAATCTGGGTGAGTTAAAAAAAATCTGAGGCTGTGGAAACATAATCCTGACGTTTGACACTTTTCCGAGCAGTTCCTGAAGGCAGCACCGACTGTCTCTACAGGAAGTCTTGAAAGTTTTCTGCTCCGAGCCAAACTAGTTATATGCATTGGTCTCTGCGCATCCGCGCTGTCTGAGGTCCGTTTGAGGATGTGGCTGATCTGAACCAGGCCGGGCTAATAACGAAACTCTTAGTTGTTCTGTTAGGAAACGGGAGGTGGGTCTATGCGACAGACGCGGCGCGAAGTGTGAGTGAAGGTGAAGACGGAACAGTTAGCTTATCTCACACCGTGACCATCAAGATGTGGGAACAGGAGGAGTTCGTGAAACACTGGAGGAACGAATTCCCTGATGGAGAGGTGCCCCGCATGGATTTACACTCCGTGGAGGACATCGAGTCGGAGCTGGAGGCGTGTAAAGCCAACCTGAAGAAGCTCCAGCAGGCGCTGAAGGAGGAGAAATTCAAGGTGATCTACCTGCAGACCACAGTGGTTCGGCTGAAGAAAACCCTCCCGGAAAAGGCTGGTGGTAGAGGCGCGTGCGCTCAAACCAAGACGGAGAACGTTAGAAAACCGCCACGGCAGGACCAGGTAAGCACCGGGGAGGGGGCCAGGGGGCCCGACTCCGGTGGCGTCAAGTCAAACGCAGGCAGAACCCCCAACCCTTTGGACCGGGAACAGGGCAGGTTCAGCGGGAGGACTGGGAAGGCGGTCCCCATCCCCGTCCCGCCGCTGAAGCCCGGCTTCAACAAGGCCCCCGCCTCCGTGCCCCACGACGAGGAGGGCAGCGACCGGGAGTACGAGGACGCGGAGCTGAACGAGAACTTCGTGAGGAGTAACCTGTTGACCCCGAAGATAGTGGTCAGGGAGAGCCACCGGGACGGACGGCCGTCCCTCGGCTTCAGCAGGGACCTGGACTCCGGGGATGAAGACCGTCTGTCGCCATCCTTTCCGCGAAAACCGCGGAGAGGCTTCTCCGGCTCCGGGTTCAGCACCCCCGACAGGAGGAGTGATGGAGAGCTGAGCTCCGACCATGAGGACTCCTCATCAGCAGGCACCTCAGGTAAGAACCTCACCAATAGAGCTGAGAGTGGATGTAAAATAGGTCCTAAACAAACAAATACAAAGTATATTATTCTTGCTATTTAAGACCCAATTCGATTAAAATTGTGCTATTAAAACGTTTTTGTGGTATTTCTGTTGTTGGAGGACATAAGAAAATTAACTTTAAAATCGTATTTCTGAATACTTTCTGAATATTAGCAGACAAAAATGTGTTCACTATAAAAAGTGAAACATTGGATCAAATAACAAATATTAGTTTTTTGGCTAATTACATTTTTAAGTCAAGGTATCCATTAACTAAAAATTGTAATTTGACGAAAACTAATAATTTTAAATGCAACAATTTACAGAACTTTTCATAATAAATCAAATGTTTAATGTTTTTACAATGTTGGTAAAAAGCTTGTAGGTGTATATCTACAAGGGCAGGCCACAAGCTGATTCTGATGCATCCACTTGTAGATGACTAGATCCACGTCTTTGTTTTCCTCATCCGAGCTAGCTTCTTATATATATATATATATATTAAATGGGCTGTTAGCTAGAGGGAGAGCATGTACGTTGATGGATGATGGGAAATAAGTGTAGGCTTACTCTTACCCGCCCACAACTCATAGTGGAATTTCTAGTGAATTCCTGCTGGTCCGCTGATACTATGTCCTAGAAAATTACATTTTTATTTTATTTTTTTGGCTAAAAACAGCATAATCACAACTAAGAGACCACTGGGAATGGTTTTACAATAGATCAAAAGATGATCGGAGTGGGACTTGTAAAATAATCAAATCTCATTTATAAGGCTGCTTTTCCTCCCCAGTCTAACTGAACCAATTCTATATTGATTCAAATCACAGCTGCACGATATTAGAAAAACTTGCGATGTGCGATATTAGTGATCAAAATTGCAATAACAATTTGACTTGCAACACATGACCATGTAGCAAAACAACAAATATCTATTTCACTGCATCAGTTTTATTTAAATACATTCAACAGCACTTAAATTATACTCCAAATGACTCACATCTACATAGGAGGGGAGTATCTAACATAAAAGAGGTCCATCCGATTAGTCGAATGTAAAAAGGGCTCTTTTAGTTTGTTAAATATGTCAAGTTGCCATAAGATTGTATTGGCATGTGTAAGCATTTAAGGTAACCATTTATCGCAATTTAAGCAATTTTTTCAAAATGTGTGTTGCATAGGCTGATGTTGCGATAACGATACATTTTTGATGTATTGTGCAGGACTAATTCACACGGTCGGTATTGATTTCCAACACCATACAATGAAATCGATTAATTTAACAAGTTTGAAAAAACATTTTGTTTGGGGGGGGAAAAAGGTTTTGATGTAATTTTTAACACACCGAAATATTGAATTTATGAATAAAAAAAAAATTCTATTGATAATAGCAAAAGCTGTTTTTTCTCTTTTTTTTGGCCAGAAAATATACAAGAAGTAACTTGAAAATAATCACTGAATTTGAATAATTTTGCATTTACTGAATTAAATTAGCAGATTTTTTTTTAAAGCCAGACCTAATTTAATCACATAAATCAAACGGTGTTTTCCTCTTCTGGCTTTTAGAACTGCTTCCTTTCATATGGTGCTATAGTTTCTGTGATTTCTTTATTTCTAGTCATTTCCTCTTTCTTCTGTCTTCAGAGCTGACTAAAAAAAAAACTTCAGTCTGGTTGAGAAACAAACTGAAACTGGGCTTTAGTATTGTGTAAACTGTGCTAAATACTTCATGAATGTCTAGTTTATTATTCCTTTGACAATTCTTCAATAGTACTCAAAAGTTGAGTTTTTCTTTGCTGCACCTGGACCCCACGGAAATGTGGCAGATGTTCCTTTTTCTATGCATCTCTAATCTGTGTGATCCGTCAAGCAGACGTAAATATGACATGAGTCTGTACTTACTCATGCACTCGTCTATATCAAAATATTTCTGCACCTTAAGCTGAACAGGATGAGGCCCCCACATTGTTCTGATAAAGTATTATGCAAAGTTTTCTCTCATTTCCAACTTGTGGACTTGACTTAGTTTCACATTAACTTTTACAAATGCAGTAGTTCTCTTGTGCAAACCTGGGCAATAAAGTGTGAAACCAGGTTTCCCAGAGTGCTGAATGACTTCCTCCTAAATGCATCAGAACTGTTATCAGCAGCATTCATTCCCCCTCACACCTACTGCTACTACTACTAATGTCACCATAGTTTTGTCTAATAGTTGTGAAATATTTGCATGTTATAAAAAGACTCAAAGTGATAATCAGATAAGAAAACTAATAAAAACAACAACAGTCTGACATGCTGAAGCACTGCTTGAAGACTTCCTCAAAGAGAGGCCATGTCGACTGACAATGTCTGCAATTTCACAACACAACAGCTAATGACTAAAGTGAGTGCAATAGGAAATTCAAGAGTGGAAATTGTGGAGTGTAGAAAAGATACTCCTCTGAAACTATTGTGTAATTTGGTCTGTTAAACTAGAAAAATCAATCTTTTATTCCTCCTTTTTAAATAAATCTATAGTGGCCTGAGATAAAGGAGGAGGGGTCTTCTCCATCCATAAACCTTAACATTTATTTTAAATTTTTTAGCACTTAACACAATAACCATCCAAAAATATTTTATATTACTTATTAAGTATCTTGGTCTTGGTCTTGTTCACGAGTGAAGGAAGATCGAAGCGTGAGATCGACAGGTGGATTGGAGCGGCGTCCGCCGTTATGTGGTCGCTGCACCGGTCTGTTGTGGTGAAGAGAGAACTGAGCCAGAAAGCAAAGCTATCAATTTACCGGTTCCAGTACTCTCCTATGGGGCTTTGAGCTCTGGGTCATGACCAAAAGAACGAGATCCTATCTACAAGCGGCTGAATTGAGTTTTCTCCGTATGGTGGCAGGGCACTCTCTTAGAGATAGATAGAGAAGCTCGGTTACCCGGAGAGAGCTCGGAGTAGAGCAGCTTCTCCTCCACATTGAGAGAAGCCAGTTGAAGTGGATCAGGCATCTGGTCCGGATGCCTCCTGGACGCCTCACTGGAGAGGTGTTCCGGGCATGTCCCACTGGGCGGAGGACCCGGGGAAGACCCGGAACACGCTGGAGAGACTATGTCTCTTGGGTGACCTCGGAACGTCTTGGGGTCCCCCCAGAGGAGCTGGAGGAAGGGGTCGGGGAGAGGGAAGTCTGGGCATCTTTGCTCAGACTGCTGCCCCCGCAACCCGGTCCCGGATGAGCGGAAGAAGATGGACGAATGGATGGATAAAATAAATGGTATTCTATTCTCCAATATTGATATAATAGATGCATTTCATTTTGAAATGATTTTATAGTTTTATTGGTCAATTTGATTCTATTAACAACTTATCTCAGACAGATCGATCAAGTTGGATTGTAGGAATACAAATCCATTCATCGTTAAGCTGATTAATGGTTACACCCCTAATTTGGGGTGTGAGGGGTTGAAAGCTAGTGGGAGAACTCTAAAACAGAGAGCTCTCAGCAACAGGGAAGAAAAGGGGGGTCGGGGTTGCTCTATGCCAACAGTCTTGCCCACAACGCAAAGGCAATTTTTTAAGGAACTTCTGCTGCTCTGCAGAAAGTATGTCCTAGAAAATGACACCATTTTTGTTTTTGTCCACCTTTCAGCACATCCCAATGGGGAATCAGCTTTCACTGATCCACATTTGGTTTGGTAGAGAGTTTTACGCTGGTTGCTCTCTCTAAAACAACCCTGTATTTTATTCTGGCTAGGGACCGGCACAGGGAGACCCAGACTTGGGGCCCTCTTGTAACTACCCTGTTGGGCAGTAGCGTGAAGGGTCTTGTCTAAGGATCCACACTGGAACAAGCTCACGCCCTCGGGAAAACGAACCCTAGTTTTCCATGCACTAGTTGGATGCTGCCAACTGAGCCATCCAGCCACCTGGGCGGCCATCCAGTTGCCTACCATATTGATTTTATCTAAATTGTAGCCAATAATTACACATTATTCCAATTATAAGCATAATTATAATTAAAAGGCCACTGGGAAGGCTTTTAAAATAGATCAGAAGATGATCGGAGTTGGACTTGAATAATTATTCTTCCATAAAGTAAATTTTCAAAGTAAAATGTAGGTAGGTTTAATATATATGGTCTTAGGGGGCGTGTTCCAACAGTGGATAGGTGTATTTGTCCTGGAAATTTGCCAATTTTTGAAAACAAAAAAATGTGATATCCAGTCAAAAAAAAACCTACATTCAAACACACCTGATACATAACCGTTTGACCCCATGATCACAGGATTTGTCCATCAGTTTAAAGGTAAAAATGGAGGTTGGATCTTCGCTTCTTTTTCATCTGAACTTTCCTGGTTAAAAGAAAAAGAAAAAGCTCACGTCAAATGAGAAGTATTCAAACAGCAATCGACAGTTTCATTCATCTACATGTTTGTTTAAACTTGATATTTTCTTTACTTTCAACACATTTCTTCTCAATACACCTGCTTTATGCTGCAAGCTTAACATTACTTTCCTTTTAAAAAAAACATTTCACCCCATCACTAAGTTGTAAAACTCAGTTCTAGTTTTTTATTATTCCCTCTTATGTGTATCTGTTTAAGTGATTTTATTTTAAATACACTAAGTTTAGATGGCTACCAGTCAATTAAAAAAAACATTTGTACAAAAATTTAAAGCAAAATATATAATGAAATGTGATTTAAAAAATCATCCTCTGCAAATTTATCCTGAAAATAACATCTTGTCAAGCTCCTATCTGAACCAAAGTGGAAATTTATATTGTAAGTCACCAATGTTTGTTTGATGAACTGCACCAGACTTATGTTATTTTTGTTTTTAAAAGGGTTGGAGACATTACTGCGGCAAGGATGGTTTGTCACACGAACAACTCAAGTGTGTAATGTTTTTAACCTGAACAATTAATCGAGTTTTTGGCTTTGATATGGGCTCATGATAATAAGGAATCCTAGTCAAGTGATTGTCAGTAGTTCCGCCAGCTCCTGCTCACGTATTTATGTGGTTATGTCATGAATTGGAAACTACCCCATGCTCTTTAAATAGCTCACATTTCTAATCACCTGTTTGAAGCTTTAAACTAAGTTGTACTCCTGAGGGGAAGCTGCACCCCTTCCCAGATTACTGTTCCACCAAGTTGGGAACAAAGTAAGAAAACACCTCTTGGGGTGGGGGGGCTTTCATTTGATACTTTGATATTATATTTATTCACCGTGAGAGTTATAGAAAATATTCTTTAAAAAGATTATTCAGACAAAAAAGACTTTCTAATGTTTTTGTTCTCATTTTGAGTTTTCTTCCTTATGGAGTCCATCCAGTCTTTTAGAATCCACTTCATGAATTTCTAAGGTTGAGGAAAAAAAAGCTTCTATCTTTAAACTTATCTTTTTGAAATAATTCCAACTACTTCACCATTCTTGTGGATTGTAAGAAATAGTATTTATCCGTAAACAAATAGCTCCATTAGGAAAAACACTTAGAGTTAATCTTTAAATCTCTTGCATAATTGTTTTCTAACAGGATGTAGATGTTTTTCTTTCACAACTGGAATAATCAGTGGAAAAGACTTTAATTGTAACTGCAAACAATGGAGGATATACGGGGTGTGGGAAGAGTGAGAGTCTTTTTTTATGGCTTCTGCCTGTTTGCCTGTAAGGTGATGTTGTCAGATTGAAGTACCAACTGTTCTCTGACTTCCTGGTCTCTTGCCAAATGTAGTGGTTGCTTTCCTTTCACACGTACACAGTACCTGGACCAGCTTTCATTAATGTGTTTGTGTTCATTGTGTTTGCTCGGAAGAGATCATTAGATAGATGATGGGAGTTTAAGTCTGCCTCTTTGTATGACTATTAGTCTGAATACATTGCCTCAGTTCAGAATTTTGTGGTGTTTTGGTTGTTAGAAAATTCTCAAAGAACACAGCCAACAATTTAATTGGATTTTCACAGATGCTTACCATGTTTGTGGACTTGAACAAGTTTGATACATTGATTGATTGTATATTAGAACTGGACTGAGTCAGTGTGATGTCACCTATGGAAAATATAGATACCCATGGATATAGACATCGCCA
This sequence comes from Oryzias melastigma, assembly GCF_002922805.2. NCBI lineage: Eukaryota > Metazoa > Chordata > Actinopteri > Beloniformes > Adrianichthyidae > Oryzias > Oryzias melastigma. Next base: position 4,290,335 of record NC_050525.1, on the reverse strand, counting down.
TGTTGGAACCAGAAATCTTCAGTAAGCAGCGGCCGATCCAAGTTGGTCTGAGTCTACATTTCTATGGCAACCACCACTCGCACCAATCAGGAAAGAACTTGTTGGGAGGCCACACCCCTACCACTTAAAATGATGCTTGAACCTTCGACATGAGACCACATACTTTTATTGAGACATCTGATTGGTCAGTTTATAACTTGAATAACAGCAAAAATAACGCAAATTTAAAAAAAGAAAAAAAAAGAGGATTATCAAGAACATGTTAGAAAAAAGGTAGCTCAGCAAGAATGGTTATTCTGGCAAACAGAATGACTTGGTAATAGTTGTTTATTTCTCTATTGAAGTCTATCACTTCTGTCACTCACTTCAGTTCTCATATCAATTCAATTGCTAATATTGGTGTTTCTCAGATGTCTGCTTTTGAAGCTGCTTTAATTTGGTAACCAATTGTAACGTCTCAGAATTTACTCAACTCCATATTTTGATCTCCATTGAAAAAAACAGAGTGATCCTGATAAAACTCCCAGTAAGAACATGTCTGAAATAATTTTCCCACTGGATGGCCGTGCTCAGAGGGCAGCTTCCTGTTGTGCTCCTCTCACATTATAGCTGACACATATTGCTATTCTTGTTCATGACTAAATTACATCATAATGTATCCGTAAATTCTACTAAGAACAATGAAGTTTTTTTAGAAAAATATTTATGAAAACTCAAAAATACACCATAGAATTGAGACAAATTAGAAACTGTTGTTTACATGAAGAAATTATGAAAATAGCTTTTTGATAGACCAATATTGTTAAATGTATAAAAATCCTTGATAACCTAGACGTTTTCAGTCTGACGCACAATGGATAAATATTACACACATTCCTCTTTTTTTCTGTCAGTTCAGTTGGTTGTATCTTTCCAAAGCAGGACTTGTTCAGACCTGCCTCAAATGGCACACGCAGCAGAGAAACAGTCCTTCACACTGCTTCCAGTGTCCTACCCTCCTTATTGAAAAGTAAAAATTTGCCTTTACCATTCAAGTTTTAACGGTTTGTACAAATGTTTTCTTTGTCTTTCAGATTGCTTTACCAATTATTTTGGTGTTTTGAATAAAGTTTTGTTCTTTGGTCGATGTCTTTGGTAGAACAACAGAAGAGGCTACAACTTAAGAATACCTATATGGTACCATAGCTGGTGCTTAAGCTGGGGAGTGTAACTCAATTTTTTTTGTCTAAATAGATGGGACAAAAAGAATCTTGTTGGTGCACCACTTTAAAAGTCATATCATGCATAGAGTAATTTAGAAACGCTGTTTAGTAAAATAACATTTTTAACAGCATTTGCAGCAAAAAAGGCTTTAGTAACCATAATATGTTATCATCTCAGATTTAAAAAAAAAGCTTTAATTCACACTCCAATCATCTTTTGATCTATCTTCAAAGTTTTCCCAGTGGTCTTTTAGTTATGATTATACCATTTTTAGCTAAAACAAAAAAAAAAAATGTAGTTTTCTAGGACATAGTTTCTGCAGAGCAGCAATTCATTAGAAATTCATCTCTGAGATGTGACTGTTGGCACGGAGTAAGCTCGCCCCCACTTGGTATATACTCTTGCTGCTAATTTGTGTTCCTTCAATCAGAATGTGGAAACACCTGAGCCAGGTAATCAGCAGCAAAGAGGAAAGGGAGAGCTGGAAACCAGGCAGGACTAGTGTTGGTGGATTTCTATTGATGGTGATGAGGAAGATGCATCATCACAAAGGCAAACAATAAGTCTCTAGTTGTAAAAAGCAGGTAAAAAATCCACAATTCTGTCAAGAGATTTCAAAAGAACACATTTTTATTGATACAATAAAAGCCCTTCACCTCTATGATTAAGACTTACTGACAGAAAGATTTATGAAACTATCTAACAATACTAATATTGGGTGGGTTACTGTTGTGCATATTCAATATTTGTATTTCATTCTTGAAATACAAACAAAGATTGCTCAAAGGAAACAAAACATGACAGCAAATGTGTTTTATGACAAGTCAAAGAAACCAGATATGATTTCTTTATTTTTCAGAGCACCATATGAGAGGTGAGAAGTCTAAGGCTGGTTATAATACTACTCTGCTGGTTTGTCAAATCTAAATGAGCTGATTGCCTCTAGAAGAGGGCACTTTGAAACTTTAGAAGCACCTAAGTTGATTTTTTTTCTTCTTTTTGGTCTTCAGATGAGGATTTCCTGTAGTTTGCTACTGGAGAGCTGCTGTTTCAGAAAATCCTGTGGTGCAGTGTTCTTTTCTTGGCTGCTTACGTCAGTGGCTGCAGTCATACTGAAACTGTGATGTTAGGTGGCCTTCATCTTGCGTATAGGTTCATAGGAACCTGTCAGTGTTCTGTTTTCTAATCCAATTTACACTTTGGTCAGATATGCATGCAAAAACACCAGTGAATGTCAAGCTTGAGGAAATTCAGAAAGCTAAACTCATTTCTAAAGTGTTGAAGTACATCAACTATTGGGCTAAAATAATTCTCATTAAAAGGGACAAGGAAAGCAAAAACCTGATGTTAACTGCCAAATCTTTCAAATTTAGAGTTTAATGCTAAATTAGCTTAGCATGTCTATATTTATTGAAACTATTGAAAATTTATGAATTTTTATGAATGAATCCAGTGTAACTCTTAGAGCTACTTGCATAAACTCAACATTAGAAAAACAGTGGAAAGTTAGTTTTTAAAAATGCTGAAAAATGATTTAAAGTTAGATAACATTTCCAAAACAGTATTTAAAAATGTTTATAATTTTTGAAAACTTGTTTTAAAAAGCTATTAAAGGATACAACTGCCAACTGGGTGTTGATTTTAGGTCATTTACCTCAACTGTGAAGTCCATATAAACTTTAACAGGTTAAAATTACTTTAAATGCTGAAAGTATACATATCAGCGTTCACACAATAATGCAGTTTGTTGCTTCGTTTCCTGTCAATCGGATAAAAATAATGCAAAGTTTGACTCACATTTGTTTTGTTTGGTACCCGTTTCTTTTACCAACTTGTCATGAGCAAGAGCTAGTTTGCTTTGTATGTGTGCTCCTCCATGTTACTGGCTCTAAACCTTTGTCATACCTGTTGAAACTCACTCGACTAAGATTAGTGGGCCACGTCCACAGGATGCCTAGAAGTCGCCTTCCACGCTGCATTTTGCACAGTGTGTTGAAAGATGGCAGAAGACCAATTGGCTGACCCTGCTTGGGGTACAAAGATGTTTTGAAAAGAGATATGGAAGACTTCCAGGTTGATCCTTCTACTTGGACTACTATATGCCACAACAGAGGCAGTTACATACCAGCCTAAAGAAGGGTATCCAAGTCTATGTAGAGACAAACCTTGAAAGATTAAAAAAATTACCCTCTCCACCTATTGATGTCTAACATCATGGCATAGTCAGATACGACTAAAGCCTTCTGACACAGCTAAAGAGTAGATGGGAAGGATTTGTATGGAAAAAACGACACAACCAAGAAGATTTTTCCTATCAGAAACAATAGTTTTCTGCTGTAGGGGATCATTTTACACCATTCTTAATATTTCTGCTACTTTTAGACCTGGCTGAGATGTTCTTTTTCCATTTTTGGCTCCAAGTCAACATTTCTTAAAAACAATGCAGCAGCTCAATGACTCTCTTTGTCTCACGTATGACTTTTAGTCAGAGAGGGTACCGGAAGCAAGCGCAAACCTTTCAGTTCCAGTTGAGAGAAGTGAGCAGCTGCAAGAGCTAGGAGCCCCCTCACCACCACCACCACTGGGGAGGTGGTTTTCCTGTCAGTTAACCCATTCTTCATTTGAGATAAATGGCTTTAATAATCAGCAGACCATGTCAGTGCAGTGCATGCTTCATAGAAGCCTCTAACAGTATCACAGTTTTTCTAAGGAAAATTGTAAGTTTTATTTGTTTTTTCTTTTCAATTGTGACCCTTATAACAAACAGTTTTTTCTAAGTTGGCTCTAGGTCACTTAAAAATAATAGTGGTGGTTGCCATGGACACGTCTGAGTTGTGTGGCTGTTGTGGGCGACTGGTCTGTTTCTGCACGAGCGTAAACTTAGGTCTGTTCTCTCGACAGATTGTTAGTTGCTATTCGTGTAGCAAGTCAGAGGTGCAGAGGTAGAGCAGTCAACCTCTGATTGGAAGGTTGGTGGTTCAGTTTCTGCCTTCCCTGCTCAAGAGTCAGTGTCCTTGGCCGAGACACTGAACACCACATCGTTCATGGTGGTTATAGGTTAAGGCATGCAAAGACTATGACTGTACGGCACTTTAATCTTGGTGGAAAAGTACTGTATAAGTATGTACAATTTGCAATTTCCTCAGGCAACTGCAGATATTTTGCTAAACCTGTGGAGTTTGTAGTTAATTTCCAGTCTTGTTTGTCTTGATTGAGCTGCAGAAGTTCTCTCCCATCCATCTTTGTATATCAAAAATGCAGTTAAAAATGTCATCTATGGGTCTTAAGTCACCAGGAGAGATGGATACATATAGTTGAGCATCATCTGCATTACTATGAAACGTATGCCATGCCTCCTGGTGACGTCACCAAGTGGAAGCATGTACAGGTTAAAAAGTATTGGACCCAGGATGGAGCCTTGAGGCACCTCACACATCAGTCTGTGCTTCCCAGATGAGGAATCATTCATATTAAAAATAAAATCCCTTTCTGAAAGATAGAATTTGAACCATTTGAAAAATGTCCCAGTGATTCCAACCATGTCATGAAGTTTGTTTAAAAGAAAGGAGTAGTCAACTATGTCAAATCCTGCACTCAGGCCCAGTAGAACTAAAATTGAATCTTTTTTCATGTCAGCATTGAACCTGAGATAATTTAAAACTTTATAAAAATAACAGGTTGGATACTGGACAGTAATTATTAAGATTTGAAACATCTAAACCAGAAGAATTGAGCAGAGCAGGGAACTTGTGGCCCACCCAGTGTATTTTCTACATCACAAATGTGGTCTTTTTCTAAATGCCATTTTTTGTCTGCTCCTGACTCACAATAATTTGAAATATTTTCTTTATAAAGTCCTCAATCAACAGAAAAATGCCACAAAACATGTTAAAAAAACACCAAGTAAGCTCACGGTTTTCATTGAAGTGGGTATTTAAATAGTAAATCCTGGCATATATATATATATGTATATAAAGAGCAAAAATATGTAAATTTTAGCATAAGTTAAACTTATAAACATTGCAATGTACTGTTAGTGTAGATATTCTAAATTTAGCTTTATGCTTTAATAAACAAGAAAATGGTTATATATTCACAACTTTAACATTGAAATGAATTGTCTTAACTCAGTTGTTATTAGCACTTTTTTAAAAAACATATATGATTTTTGACCACAGATGAATCTTCCTTATCTTTATATGTCACACTTTAGATTTATGTTGTCTAGCTATCTTAAGCCAGCTAACGCATAGCAGCTAGGTTTGTGAGAAATCAAACCAAAATTTTGAGGGAATGTTCAAATTTGGTGGAAATTTTTATTCGGAACCATTATATTGATGTCTCACAAATGAAAAACTGAATTCAAGTTAAATTTGTGCTCAAATGTATCTACCTTTTTAAAAACATATAGCTTGATACTTGCACAACACGTCATAGCGGATTTGAGTGATAGTTGTGTGCAAGAGAGCACCAGAGTGCATCTGTGTGCAAGTGCATACATGCGAACACATGGGGAACTGAGAGCTGGATGCCACAAAGGTAATGAACAGTTGAACAGCATAAAGTATCATTCCAATCACAGGAACCTCTTGTGTTAACTGGTTCTCTTTTGATCCAAAGCTGCCTGTAGTAAAATAAAGAACCTTTAATGGATTCATGGATTCAACTGTTGCCAACACACGCAGGACTGTAAATCATATCAGGAAAAAATATCTTTTAAATTTCATCTCCTCTTTTAGACATGGACGTTTTATTTTCATGAGAAGTTAAACATTGACATAGTCTCCAACTGACACTTTTTCTTGTTTTCTTCTCTAAGTTAATAATGATAGCGAGCCTGGCATTACAACATGAACCAGCAATCACAAAGATGTCTCCCATTTCTCACACCAGCACTTGGAAACGAAACCAAGAACAGTGAAATAGATAAAGGCTGTGTCACACTGCCGCTACATAAAATTTGCTTGTTGTCCACAAATGTAATTATGATCTTTAGTGATACATGTGTGATATACATAATTCATAAGTATTTCTTGCCTTCGTTATTTGTTGATGCGCGCTGATGTCTGCTGAGGGTTTCCACTGACAGGTCTTTATGTGAAATCAGTTTTAAGCCATTCAAATTTTTGATTGGTTGAGATCTACGCAGTTTATGCGTGTTTTACGTAGTTTATACGCATTAATTTAGTAAATCTTACGCAATTGTGCAAGATTTTTGCGAGATGCATATGGAAATTTGTGGGTTTCCACAACAGTTCAGCCTTATGGTAGGTCTGGTCCCTCGCGGGACAGTGTCCAGCGTTGTGGGGAAGGAGGCCGGGTACGGCGGGCGTGGATGCAACTGTGGACACCCACCGAGCCCTTCTCACTGATCTCCTGCAGCTGTGAGATCCCGTCTCAGTGTGGGTCACACCCCCCAGCAGGCTGCCTCAGCTGGATCCCTGCAGAACTGGTGTGGACCAGGGGAATCCGACTGTTTAATTAAAACAAAGCATTGTGAGGGCCCATGGCTGACCATGTTACCGATGCAGTATTTCTGTCCAGAACTCTAAATGTCAAATCGAAGAAATTGGATGAAGGTTTACATGTTCTTTGTGTGGTTTATTTGTATTTCTCCTAGAGTTTTAACTTGGTTAATTTGGGATACATTTGTGAAAAATTTCACGTAAAGGCCAGAGCTTTTCTTACTTTTTCTACGTATATTCCTGTATGACCAATTTTCATCCATGCAATATATGCAAATTGCACAAAGCAGCAGTGTTACACAGCAATAAGACATCTGTAATGAGTCTTTGACCATTTCGGGACTGAGTTAGAGCAGTCAACCTCTGATCGGAAAGTTCACAGGTTCAGTTCCTGCTGTGTCTGCCCATGTATCAATGTGTGTTTGGTCAGGACAATGAGCCCCACGCTGCTCCTGGTGAACATAGGTTGGCACCCTGCAAGTTTTGACTGCAAGTTTACCTTACAGTTCCTTTACGGACAATTAATAGAATGTACAATAGTTGTGCGTATTAGAAGTCTTTTTTGAAGTGTCTGTAAGGATAATGTTAAGTTGCCTGTGTTGTACATCTACCTAAACCTCAGTTACCCTTGCATGTTGTTAATGTGTTCACAGCGACCTGTTGCTCACAGCATGCCCATAGAAAAAATAAGTACACTAGCATATTGCCTCTGTGGGCTTAGCAAGTGGTCTATCACTTTGATATTCTCTCCGAACCACCTGCACATTTGCATGACACGTTTTACCCTTTTGACACCCACAGACAGTCTGTATCTACCCGTAAGGGCAGTGTTGACTGAGGCTTAAGACAGCAGAGCTACCTTCAATGTGTGAATATGTTTGTGAGTGTGTGTGAATGGGGTTGTGGCTGCAAAGCATTTGTGGTCTTAACCAAGGTAGAAGAGCGCTATACAACTAGACACCATTTACCATTTAGTTTGGGAAATGACGGTTTTATACATTTTTTAAAAGACCTTTAAAAATAATTTCCTCACCACTCTGTTACTCAAGTGGTTAAAATCAGGAACTCCTGAAAACACGAGCAAGCAGGGGAAAAAACTAAAAACAGTGTTTTTTTTTTGCATTGACAAAGAAATGCTGCTTCTGGAATTCCGATTTGAGGAAAATTAATTATTCTTCAGCAGGGGATGACGGAGGGCAAGGGGGGGCAGCGGCCCCCAATTTTTTAAGTCAACATTAAATTAAAAAATTTCAGTTCTCATTTTCCACCCTTCCAAAGCCTTCTGTCTCCCCCTCCTCCCCCTCATAGATTATATACGAGCTCCGCCACTGTTCTTAAAGACCCACTCCAATGAAAATTGTCTTTATTGGTGTATGGAACATGTTCTCGCAGCAAAAATTTGATAGTTTTCTTATTTATTAATTCAAATCAGAAGCAGATGAAAACCAGATGCTTGAAAATTGTCAGACTAATGACGTAGTTCTCTAAATGGGCGTGAAAAGTCTCCCCTCCCCTGCGCGTCCCCGGGCAAGCTTTGGTGAGCGAGACATGATGAACGTTCAACACTCGTGCTGTAACAAATTTCTATTCTGGCTCAAAACTATACAACTAGCTTAATCCAATATTGCTCATTATTTTTGCGCTGCTAATGCTAGCTTGAGGCTATAAGTGCAAACAGAGTCCTTATCGACAGAGAGGGGGGAGGGTTACTCTGTGTCAACAGCCCCGCCCACAACTCAGAATCATCCTTCTAATGAGCTACTGCTGCTGTGCAGAAAATATGTCTTAAAAAACAACAAAGGCTTTTTGATTTTAGCTAAAAAATAGTACAGTCATAATTAAAAAAAATCACTGGGAAAAATTTTAAAATAGAAAACATATGGTTGTAGTGGGACTTCAAGTAATGAATTGGGGTCAAAATTATACATTTCCTATTATTTTAGGGAGTGTTCTAGAAAAGCTACAGCATTATATATAATCTTTTTTTTAGGTTCAACCTAAAAAAATATGTCTAAATGATCTTTTTATTTAACTTTCTCTGTTGTAAAACCACCCTGGATGAATGAGAATCTTCACATAAATAGTATATTAGTGTAATATTGGGTATAAAGACCACAGCATTTGTATGTAATAAACATTCCAGGAGGTTTGCCTGATTTTCCTCTCTCAGTGTAGTGAAGATCAGGTATTGGCTCACCTTGACAAGCCCTTGATACCTGACAATATGTATTACAAAAGCAGGCTCACATGTTACTGTGCTTGCTCTGCACAACGTGCATTAGTGGCAGGCGGAGACAAACTGCAGGAGCCATGAGTAAGCCGTTTGCACAAGTGCAGAGCTCGTCTTGCGGTTGCTCAAACAGAAAGTGTGCACTTTGAGGGAAGAAAAAGTTGGTACTCTGACACTTTTTTGTCCAAGCACTTTTTAGCATGTTTCCTCAGTTGCCCAAATATTTTAGCTTTTTTTTAAGTATATTACAACAAAAGAAGATAAGAAAATTATAATGACAAAATCACCTGTATGAAAAAGTATTAACTTTTTAAGATGGAAGGACTAAAAATAACTTAAATTTTGCATAGATTATCATTAAGAGACAGCATACAGTGGAAGGGGAGTGTGTGTTACTAACAACTCTTAGAAAAAAAACGAAAGCTGAGAGTGTAAAAGCTTATCAGATGTGCAATGATTTTGGCATGCCTGCTGCTCTTCTGATTTGACTCAACAAATTCTTTGTTGTTTTTCCTTTTTAAAGTGAGAAAAAAAAGATTCAATTTCATTTCAGATGGAAGTAAAAGGTGTTTGAAATAATCCTGTCAAAATGTGATTTAAAAACTAATCAGAGGATAAAGCCACAGGAGAGTATTTTATTTGGAAATGCTGTCAAGACATGTGTGGAAGTCTCTGAGAGGCGTGCGTCCTCCCTGCTGGTGTGTGAAGTCCTCATGGTGACGGCGTTGCTGAAGTTCCCCTCAGGTCCAAGAAGAAGTCTTTTCACCAATTGTGTTGGAGTGACACTTCTGTGATGAAGAGGCTCAGTTAGTGTTCTCGCAGTACAAGATGTTCTCATGGTTTAACTTTTCCCTTTCTTCAGAGCCATTACTTCTCAGCATCACCAATGCCCTTCCTTTGGGCTGTCACCCACATTCCGCTCGGTACTGAATTTACAGTATTGCCAACACAGGGCTTTGAGAGCCAACAGAAGGAGGTTTCGGAGGGTTTTTTTCTTTCGCACATCCTTTGCCACACTCATCATTTTCACTTCCTCCTTGTAAGGTGGAAGTAGAAACAAACAAACAGAAAGGCAGATTTGTAGTTGTTTTGGTAGACTTCATTGTTTTGTTCACAGAATAAATATTTAACAGGGTAAGACGGTCTTCTTTGATTCCATAGGGATTCTTACTATGTCAATGGTTTGCTTGTATTTCAGCCCTCAGAGGCACCTGGGCTGGATATTAAGTGTCTGTGGGAAATACGAGCCTCCAGAGGAAGAGTTGTAGATGTACTATGGGACTTTAGAACGATTATTGGAGATGTTCATTGATTTCTTGAATCATTCGACGCGGTTTAATTGTTCCCTGTAAAACTTGCTGTCGAGTCTCAAGGCCTTGGCAGATGAAGTGAGAAAAACAGTCTCAAGAACTCATTTTTAAACACACTAGTGCAGCTTTCACTGACAGCTCTTCATTCAGCTCATCAGCTTAGTGTTGCTGATTTTTTATGCATTTCTAAGTGAAGTCACACGTTCATTTAGAAGAATTACTTTAATTTCTTCAAACTTCTTAGTGTTATATAACTGATACTGAGGTTTTTTTTTTTGTTTTTAATGAACAATGGTTCATGCAGCACTGATATATCATACTCCTGACAACAGACTGGTGTGAGTGAATGGGGTAAGACATCTCAACACAGCAGGTTTCACTCTCATTTTGCTGTAAGGGGCCTTCTCGTGTGTCGCAGAGCTGCTTTCTCTGTTAGTGATACATGCAGCTTGCCTCAGGAGGTGGAGCATACTCTGATGTTCACTGGTTTTTCCTGATCACAATGAGTCAAGCTTTTAAGTTTTTCTTTTTTGCAAAACTCCGTTGGTTAAAAGCTATAAGCGATGATCCATCATACTTGTGAAATGTCTTTGTATGATCCTAAAAGAACAAATGAATGTTTTGGAGATGAATACAGCACCCTCCAGTGGATTTTAGCAAGAATAACTTATTTGAGGATTTGTTTTGGTGTTTTATAATAGCTGTTCTGTGAAGAAAATGTCATTTTTTGTACAACCCCAAAACATGCATTCTTTATTCAATGTCCCTGGAGTTATTTAGCTAATACTGTATTAACCTTGACCTAAATATGATGCACTACATCAGCAAAAGTATTGTTTCACCCAAGTACAGTACACAGAGAGCTTCATGGAATGGGTTTCCATGGCTGAACCTCTGCATCAAACCCAGACATCACCAAAGCTCTGATCCAGCAAAGCACTGATGCAGTGGTGTAAACCACGCCGCCACTGGACTCTATAGCAGAGGAGACGCCTTCTCTGGACTGATGAATCACACTTTTCTATCTGGAAATCTGTTGGAGGAGTCTGGGTTTGGAGTTTTTTAGGAAGAGTTGAAGCTATATTAGCTGCAAAAGGTGGACCGATATCATATTGAACTCTATGGGTTAGGAATGGGATGACACTTTAGTTCACATGTGAATCAAGGCAGATGAGTCAATACTTTTGGTAATATAGTGTAGTTTATCACATTACATACAATACAGATTCTTTAGCTCAACATTTTAATTGTTGTGTACATTTTGCTTCAATTGTGTGCTTTACAGAATGGTTTTACAGTCTGTATCAACAAAAAAACTAAGCACTAGAGGGCAGCAGTTCCCCATTTAGAAATCCTCATCTTCTCGTTCTGTTCTTTACTTTATTATGTGTTTTGGAATGCTGTATTCACTTTTCTGTTCAACTCATAGGTTTCTCTTGATATACCAGAAAAACATCTTTTAGGAAGAGAGAAAATTAAGTTCTTGTTTGGAGTTCATGTTCTTCGTATAAATATGAAATGAAACAGGAAATGAAGAACACACAGGAAGATAAAAATAAAAAAGAGACACCACAGGAAGTGGTATGGGTGTAGGTATGTGTGTGACAGGGCAGTGCTCTTTCTCTGGTGTTGGTCCAATCCCAGCACGATTCATACAATCCCCATCGTTGACCTGAATAGATCAAAGTGAGTTCAGCTGGCGCAGGATGAATACTCCTTTTTCTGCACTCTCTGCCTCACACACATGAACAAGCACACATTTTCCTTAGCCTCTTTGTTCCATTCATGTCTTTTCTTCTTGACACAGACAGGCTGAAGATTGTATTGAAGGAGGCTGGATCTTATCAGATATCAGAGTCTGCATTAATGCTGAAAGCAGAGGTCACAGACGCACAGACTATATGTCCCTATAGGGAAACCCTCTTAAACACAACACATTCTTTATTTTCTTAACGATCACAACTTAACCCCCCATTAAACAAGAATCCATGTGTTCTAACAGATTATATTTACATTCAGTTTATTTTTAAATGAGAAAGTTCAATAAATGAACATTGTTTTTTTTTTTTACGTTTTTAGCATGTTCTTGTTACATTATTTTGATGATAGAGGACACGTGAATAGAAAATTAAGCTCACAACTACATTTCTGAGTACGGTAGTTATAGTTGTTAAGCAGGAGCTGTTTGAAAAGATTGTGTTTGATTGGTGGGTCTCCAGTATTGCTCACCATTTTTGCTGCCCTGGTAATGTTCGGTTGGGGTTGTGAGAGGCTGTAAGCTAGTGGTAAAGAAAATGCTCTGTGCCAACAGGCCCACCCACAACTCAGACGTGAATTTTGAATGAACTCCTGCTGCTCTGCAGAAACTATGTCCTAGAAAACAACAGTTTTTTTTTTATTATTTAGGCTAAAAACAGCAATTGAAAGAGAAACACTTTGAAAATGGATCAAAAAATGATGTGAGGGGTCTTTAAATGTGCCCCAAAAGTGTCTTAAAAGTGTAAATCCAAAACCAACTCTTAAAAATGTCTTTGGGATAGTGATTGGGATTTTTTTGAGTTTCTTATTTTAAGATATTTGATTCATTTTATTATAAATATTATACCGAGAACTCAAGAAAAAGGAAAGAGATTCATGGTAAAATAGTTTAGACAAAAACTGTAATCAGAGTTCAAAATTGCAGTAACTGTTATGTTGATCAATAAGTATATTTTTCCTTGGATTTTTTTGTATATCAAATCGAAATTGAGTTTAGTAAAGCAGACAGGAAACGGCATTGTGAATTAACAGTCGCAATTTATTGTTTTTACCAATTAAATTGACTAATTTTGTAATTGAATAATTAAAAAGGGCATCAAAAAATTGTAAAAGGTTGCCCTGAATTACTTCAAGCGTTTAACACGCAGGCGTCCATAACGGGTGCACTCCAGGCTTTTTAATAATGCATGGTCATTACTCGTCCCTGCTGCCATCCTCCCCAACCCTGAAACAAAGGATGTCTGGGGAAAAACAAACATTGTCATTATGTGTTATAATAGCCAATCACATGAGGTTTTCAAGACCTATGGTGGAAGTTTGCTTGCCGCCTTTAAAAGGAAAAACACTGTATGTGGCAATAATTTATCTGATTGAAAAAAAGTTGACCCACCATTGTGATAAAACAAAATCATAATTTTATCTTGCATATTTTCATTATTAAACCCTACAGTTATGATACGAATGTAATGATTTTTTCTTTTCTCCGTGGCTGTTTTTAGATTTGTGAAATCACTTCTACTTAAGAGTTTTGAGAGCCACTCGCATGGAAACACAAATGTCTACTTTTGTACTCAAACACACAAAGCCTCTCCAGTGTTAACACTCAACACTGTTAATGGTGGGGCACATGTGTGGCAGAATGAAACACATTTTGATTTATTCACACTGGGATAACAACCAAAGTGGGGAGGTGGGGGTAGGCAGTAGGCACAACACACACTCACCCCCCCCTTACACACACAAATGTACCCATCACCCCCATCTTCCCCCAGGCCTTTGGCTGGGGCTGACATGTTAGAGGGGGCTAAAAGGGATGGGCGTGGTAGGGGATGGTGAAGTGAGGTGGGGCAGGGGTATCTGGGTAGATCAGGGTGGAAGGAGGTGTGGAAAGATGGAGGCGGGTGCTTTGATTGGCTAGTTGGGATGCAGAGCTGCCTAATTGCAAATGTCCACCGTGTCAGTGAGCTGGAAGCAGTCACCCCACCTTCTTTCAGGTCTCAGGATTTGGATATGAAAATAGAAAAAGCATAATACTGAGAGAGTTTAACTATTAAGTGCATTTATGGAGCCAAAATTTCACCACTAAAAACAAAGCTGCACAGTTGGAGGAAGTGTACTTCTTCGGTCATCCATTGATTATTGTTTAACTACAGTGTTTCCCGTTAGCTGGTAGCATGTGGAGGACACAGAAAAGACTGCTTTGAAGATGGTTTGTGTTACTCTCACACATTGTTACTTCCGTCCTGCTAAAGAAATTGATTTTTTTTCTGGAGACCTTTACAGAAAATGACAGCCTGAAAATGAGATTATATCTCTCCGCACAGCTTTACCTTTAAACCAACAGACCGACCCTTTGAAGGAGCAGAGGTTGCTGAAAGATGACCTTTATTGAGAATGATGTGAAGCGTTAAACTCAGCCGGCGTGTTAAAACCTGACTGGCCACAGATAGAGTCAGCTGCTCTTCTCTCTACCAAAGTCATTCATGTTTTTAAGGAAGTAAATAGTAGCAGAGATAGTTAATAAGTCAACTGCCCATGAATATTTGATAACTGTTGGACTAAAACCCATCTTAGTGCGCTTGTGTGTATTTGAACCCAGCTTGTGTGTTTTCTTTGTTTGGAAATTGAAGAGGATGAGGTGCTTCAATCTGGTGAATCTCACTGAGAAAGAAACACTTTTTTTGTTCCAGTTTAGGACAAGGGTTTTGGTTTGATGAGGCACCAATTGTCTCGTCTCTACACACTAAATCTATGTAAGCTCGTTTGCATTTGCCTTTGAGCTCCTGCGTTTTGATTCTTTTACACATCCAACAAATGTATGTCATCTCAAATGAATGTAGCTGTCATTTAGTTTCTTAAAAAAACACCCATGAACATGGTGATCTCTGGCCAGATGAACTCTTTGGGCACCTTTTGTTGACCTTGTGTGTTCCTATCAGCTGGCATGTCTGCACTGCATGGTGAGACAAAGCGCATTGCTCGGAGTCTGGTGTTGTGCCTGCGGAGGTTTGGGTGGAAGGGGAGGGGGAGCTGGTGGGTTTCCTCCTGCCAGGCTTTGTGTCCTAATTGAAGTTTTTCTGCCTGTCAACCCCCCCTCGACCTTCCTACCCCCCTTTGATGGGGGGAGAAGAGGGCCTTGCAGAGGTATCATGTGATGGTTTGTCGCTGCTTTCATGATTGCCTATTTTTATGAAAATTCCCACTCCGATCATATTTTGATTTATTTTAAAAGTGTTCCCAGTGGTCTTTTAATCACGACTATGCTGTTTTTGGCCAACATAAAAAAAATAAATAAAAAAAAAATCATTTTCTAAAGAATAGGTTCTGCAGAATAGTTCATTAGAAATTCACCTCTGAGTTGTGGGCGGGACTGTTGGCATGAAGTAAGCCTGCTCTCATTTCCCAACACCCCCTTGTTTAGACTCTCCTGCTAGCTTACAGCCCCTCACAACCCCAACCTAATATTACCGATGCAAGAAAAATTAGGATTATAGGAGCAAGATACCAGCTTAGACATTCTCCATCATGAAACAAATGCTACAAGAACATGTTAGAAACACCAAAAACACGCTTTTCATTAAAAAAAAATTATGAAAGTATCAAAGAGAGGAACAGCCACTGCTTCTGGAAAGGCTACACAGCAGGAGCATAGACTTTCAAACGAGCCTCCCACACTAATGTTTTCAAATGTTTCAACCAATTTCAGAAAACAGCGGTGTCAGTTGGTTCAATGCACCCGCTCTACAGAAATGACAGCACGTGTGTGATGTGTTTTGTAAAAATTCAAATAGGATTATGGCAGAGAAATTTTCTGGAAAATTGTCACTGTTGCTTTGCATTCTCTTCTGCTTTTACATCTATAGACACAGTCCAACAGTGTTCATCTCTGTCCTGCCACTTTTACATAAATGTTTCTCTCCTGTGCACGTGCGTTGTTCAGAACAAATGCTTCTAAAAATCAGTTATATTTTAAATATATTGATTCTATGAAAGTAATCAGAAATGAAATTCTTTCGCTTATGTTATTCACTCATGGTTAGGGAATTTTTGATGAATTATTCATAGATGAAAAGACATGAATACTTAATCATGATGAAGAATGGGCAACATCAACCAGTCAAGCTGTGTAAATGAGAACTGGACCTGGTGACCCCCCCACCCCACTTTCCAAATAGGAAGTACAAGAAGCCAAAATCCCATAGACTTCTATTCAGAAATAAACAGCCATTCATTATATTTTTCAGAATATCCATTCTTACGCTGATCCCTTTTTGACCTTTATGATGATAGTTTTCTGTAGTTATTCAACCTATATACTGCAGAAAAAAGTATGTGTTCTGGCCCCCATGTCCAACGTTCAAAATGTTTGACAAATTTTCCTGATGCTGCTATCAAGTGGCAAGGGTGTGGACTTCCAAGAAACTGATTGATGAGAGATGTGAACAAATGATGTCTTAGACCGACCCTGCTTACTGATGTTGTCTGGCTCCAACATGGTGGTGTTCGTATTACGTAAAATCAGTGACGGAATTGACTTTATTTGGTTGGAGCTGGAAGTAAGACATTTTCTATGTACGATATCATAGTTCACAGTCAATGGTTTGAGTAGAGGTGGCACGCACACCTATCAAAATGTAAAGTTAAATGATGCTGTTTGTGTTATTAGATACTCTTACCTCAGCATTTATTGTTCTCTAAGATAATATACTTAAAAGTAATCATTTTTTGGCACTATACCACCCCCACCCCCCACCCCTCCGTGGGAAAAGGAGCATTTTAAGGAAGAACCTTGACCCAGGTGTTACGTGTTATGACCACAAGCCAACCTTTAACTTTGAACTGAATGTTTTTTTAAATGCCAATAGCTCAAAGGCTGTACTTACTCGGATTATTTACATAAAGACTAGAGCTATGATTTTTTGTGCTTCTCTTCAGTCTAAAATAAATGTAAAAAACACTTTAAAAAAGCTCACATATTTCCCACAATGTTCATAGAACTGTGGATACAGTGTTGACTGCAAACAGATGTGACACACTGTCTCCCCAATTTTTTCAGCAGACTCCTGGCCAGTTAAAAGAACAGTCCTTCATTCAGAAAGCAACCTTGTGTTAAATCCAGCTTCATTATTGAGTTTTGTTCACAAAGTTGTTCTCTCACTCTAACAGAAAAGCTTTTAAATGTTGTATGTTTTTGGCCAAAGTGGTATAAATGCATCATTTTAATGTTGTCAGCCAAAAATGTTTTTATTTAGGGTGTATTCATACTGAACACATTTGTTCTACTTAGAGTGAATCAGAGTTCCCCCAATAATCCGAAATAAATTTTTAGTCTGAATACACCACAACGATGACACACAGCAACTCATTGAAATTTGGTCTGATAAACGAAGGCTCATTAAAATAAATTTTAACGTAATACGTATTGCTTCTCACATAGTTTTCCAAATAATCTGTCATAAACACTGATAAGCCTACTTTCTTAGCTGTCGTCTTGCCAGTCTTGCAGCATGCCTCCGCCGTACCAAAGCAGCAGTAAAAAGTGTTGTACCTGACGTTGATGCAGACAATCAAAATTGGTCAGCGAAACATTAAGTTAGAATCAGTAAAATATTCCAAAGATTCCACAGCGCAGGACTTCCATTATTTCTACCTCGTAATTCCTGGCCAATGAGTGAAGAGATCTTTAGTCAAGAGATTTTGTTTACAGGCTTTGTTCCGGAACAGGAAAGTCTTCCTGAGAGCAGTCTGAATACAGACCAAACACAAGGTTCAGGACTTGATCTGGAACAAATTAAGCAGTCTTTGAACAAATGATTTTTCAGTCTGAATATACACCCTTAGTTTTAACAAATATGTTTTGGCTTGGAATTATTTCCCATTCTTAAGTAAATCCTGATTAGGTTGTTGAAAACTGTAGAAACCTAGCTGTGGAACCTACCCTGCAGGTGATACTTTTGTCACTTTCATGTGCAAAAATTGAGAAAATTAACATTTTTTTTGTTCCAATTACCATTGAAACACATCCATTTTCTATCATTCCTGTTTGCTTGCTGTAGTCTGTATGCTAAACTTCAACTGCAGCAAGCAAACAGGGTTTGGACAAATGGGGGTTGAAGTTCAGAACTGTTAATGGCTCTGATGTTCAGCCGTTACTTTTTCTCTACTTTTTAAAGAAAAGATCAGAATAAAAATCTGGGACTTGAAACCCTCTTTGATCCCATTTGATGGTTTCAGAATTCCTGCCTTTGCAGATCGACGGGCTGATGAGGCGTTTGTACAGAATCGAGAGAGAGAGAGAGAGAGAGAGGCAGAGAGGCAGAGAGGAGGGATGGATGGGAATGAGAGCACGGCAAAGAGGAGGGAGTGCTTCTCCCTTCCCCTAGCAACCATCAGCGGTGTTCGTCTCCAGCCTGTTGTTTTCTGGCTTGCTCGCAGACAGAGGCGCACACACACACACAAACTCCTTCAGCTCTCCCGCCTGTCAGCCCAGTGGACCCCCAGCCGTCTTCTGACATTTTTCCTGAATGTTTCTTTTGGCTTCCTCCTACAAGATGACTGCTATTTTGCAAGGATAAGGTAAAAGGGCGACACAAAAACCAGCACCGCTACAAGAAGTGAACACCAGAGAGAAGCGCCGCGTCTTATCCGGGGAGGGGAAAAGGATGGAGCCCCTCAGTGCTCACGGCCTGCCTCGGCTCTCTTGGATCGACACCCTCTACAGCAGTATGTAACCCTCCATCCATATTTACTCATCGCTTCCCTTTAATTTGAGCGCTCAGCTCTACCTCAAGCCGCTTCGGTCTGCACCTCACAGTCAGCTGCCAGCTTGCGTTACAGTCACGGCTGGGTGTACACATTCTGAACACTTAGTCTGATCACTAATTAGTGTCGTCGCCTCTCTCCATAACATGAAAGTGAACTGTAACCCCCCCAGTCTCTATTCTGTGGTAACAACTTGTGACAGATGCTTTACAGGCTTTTTGTTAAGCGAGGAAGCGCAAAAACCGGGGAACCCCACAGATATTTCTGCTGTCATCCTTCAGCCTCAGCGGTAGAACTTTATGTTCCATCTATAGGAGATAGCAGATGTTTCTATGGGTAAACTCTTGTTCTCTTCATGCTGCACTGTCAAATCTCCTGTCAGTTTGATATCAGCTGATTGGAGTGTTTTCAGGCAGAACTCCATTGATCAAAACGCAGCTTTTCTATGAAGATTGTTTTATTGAAGGAGGGGTTCAAGTGATGTCTGCTGTTATCTAGAGCTGTAACCGGTCCTCTGCAACAACATCCACATTGATCAAGACCAGTTAGAAATCTCTGTTAGTCTGTTGTGAGGCATGACACAGCCTGTTGGGACACGCTCTGTTGCCTCACCATTGTCACTCTGCTGCTAATCTCCTGAGAGAACGTGGGTAATGGAACAAGGAAGCAGAAAATTAAGTGGTATGGTAAAGAAACACAACCACACAGTCCGCATGGGCTGTCAGGGGGCCACTGAGTTCATGTGGTTGAGAAAGTTCTCTGGAGGTCTGAAATTCATGCTTGTAAATTTGAATCAAAATAGTAAATTTCTATAGTCATGTTTACACATTTTTTCCATTTTTACTATAGATCAAAGGTAAGGGACATTAAATAAAATGTATTGAAATCTAATGCCGTCATTAAATTTCTACTGTAGAAAACTGATATGTTGTTTTGTTTTATGTATAGACAATTATGAATTATTTTAATAATGCAAACTCCACCCTTAAATTGGCTTAAAACAGTAGATATAGAAGTGATATAGTTCTGGAATAAAAAAATATTAAATCATCGATCAAATTTCATGTCTAGACTTGCTTTGACTTAATCCTCATATTTACCAATATTTTATTGAAATATATCTGTTTTGAAAATGTTAATTTGGTGTGTTTTGCACTTATTGAATAAATGATAAAAGTGGGTGTTGTGACAGTAGCTCCCAGTCCACTGGGCTTAATCTGGTTTATGGATGCCAACAAATAAGCAAAAGTACATAAAGTCAGTTTCATTGTAGCTGCCAAATTTAAAAGGGTAAATGGCGTATACTTGTATAGCGTTTTTCTACCTTCCTTGAAGGCCCAAAGTTCTTTACAGTCACAGACTCATTCACCCAGTCACACACACATTCACACACTGGTAGCAGCTCTGCTGCCGAACACTGACGCCAACCCTCCACCAGAGGAAATTTGGGGTTTAATGCCTTGCACAAGAACACTTCAACATTTGGGCGGGCAAGGGGGAAATGGAACCTGCAATATTCCGATTGTGAGTTGACCGCCATACCTCTGCACCACGGCTTTCACTACTTTTAGAGGTCCACCACATCACTTTGTGTCCATCTAGAAAAAATCTTGAAGACTTGTCCCTCCATTCAATGGAGAGAAGAGAACATCATAAATATTGCTAGAATAGTTATTTAAAGCATGTATCAAGTGAAATTTTGCAATAGAATTGCATTTTAGGGAATCTATAAGACACGGTTGGTCAGCTACACGTCGATATCTTGGGAATTTGAGTTCAACTTACCAAAAAAATGGAGGATTAAATCAGAAGTTTATTTTTACACCACCATCCAGGTTTTGCATGTTGATACTGAAACCATGCAGCGGAAGTTTGATTTTCCTTCCTGATTTCTCGACCTTTCGATGGCCGGAAACATTTTGCCTCAACCTTCTGGTTCAAGACAGCCGTTTAATCTTCTTTGGGTGCTTGTAAGACCAAACTTGGTTATTTCTTTTTTAAGACCCACTCCGATCATCTTTTGATCTGTCGTCCAACCATTCCAGTGATCTTTTAATTATGATATTTTTTTTTTAGCCAAAATTTTTACAAATCTGTTGTTTTCTTTGACATTGTTTCTAAAGGGTGTAGGGAATAATTGATTTGCCGATGTATCACAACATTTGTTTGACAATACTTGTATCGATATAAAATGCTGACAAGACAATATTGAATTATTTTTGAGTTTCCTTCAGTTTGTTTTCCACCTAAACCTCTGACCACTAGTTGGCAGTATAGCATACTGAGCCTCTTTGAGCAGCTCTACTCAGAGATCTCATGAGAACCAACTTGTGTTAAATGTAAATGTCAGCCTCATGGTTTCTGATGATATCAGACATGTACTACTTAGTTTTTACTTGGGATGGATACAGAAAAGGGAAAAATTGTTCTAGTACAGACGATATGTATCGCATTGTGAGAGACCTCTTGTGCTACGTATTGTATCGCCAGACTTGCCAAAACATACCCCTATAGTTTCTGCAGAGTGGCAGGAGCTCATTAGAAATTCACCTCTGAGTTGTGGGTGGGACTGATGGCGTGAAGCAACCCTGCCCCCTCTTCCCCTCCCTGCAGCTGAGAGCTCTCTGTTTCAAGTGGAGCAGGGAATTTGAGGCGCGCCCCGTGTATTTTCTTTATCACAAATGATATCTTTTTCAAACATCAATTTTTTTTGTCTAATTCTGATTCACAAAATTTTGAATAAAATAAACTGCTCAGAAATGCAATTTTGAGCTTAATTTTCTTTGTATACGTCCTTCATCTTAAGAAAAATGCCACAAGAACTTGTTAAAAACTTAGAAATGTAATAATTTTACGTATTTCCCAGAAAAACCAGACCTCTCTGTTTCAAGAAACTTTAAAGCATGACAGAGATGGATGCATTTCGTCAGTGTATACTTTTAAAAAAGGGTCAATCTAGTCATAATACAGTAGAATACATTTTCATCACTTGAGAATAAATGGAATATATTTTGCCTTTGTACTGTTTTGATATATGCTGTTTTAGCCCTGACATTTCTATATGATTATCATGCATTTTTTTGCATTTTTAACAGTAGCAAAAGGCTTCATCTGCACACCAGAGATGGCTTATTAGCATCACAACAGACTTTAACCAGGAATTATTTTGTAGGGAAAGGGCACTTGCCTTTATTTACTTATCAAGTCATCATCATTTTTCTCTTTCTCCTGCATTTTAAAGGTTTTTATTTGTTCAGTTTATTCTGCCCCTCTGCTGACACCATTAGGAATATCTATGTTTCATAATACAAACAATGAACAACGTTGACGAAACATCTACCAGAAACGTCCTTATAGCTGGTTTAAGGTGTACACAATGACTCAGACTCACCATTTATTATTCTTCTCTTCTGAAACAAACACTCGAAATGTAGCTTCGTTTGTCTTTGATGCAAGAAAATGTGCTTGTATGTTGAGCATTGACCGCACATCCTGAACTCTTGAGAGGGAGCGGGCACTTAAAGCCATGGTGACTCAAGTGTTTCTATTCAGACCCACAACTGACTGGTGTATCATATCTGCCTGCATGTCATCCTAACTACATTTTTTCATCATGCTGGATTTGCTGTGTAGCTGATAAGTTTTCATATGTTGAACCTTGGCATCATTTGAAATACAAAAATTCACTCCAGGGCAAATGGCCAGTCTAGACCACTCACCATTCATCTTCTTGGCATTTTGCATGGTCAGCATTGCAAGGGATTATATCCCACACACTTATGTTGTGTGTGTGTTTCTGTGAATTACACAACCCTAAAGTCAACCCCCAATTTTACCCTTTTCACCTCTTTTTTTAATCTACCCTCATTTCTTAATCTGGGAGGCTGATCACTGTGCCAAACATGTTTTTCCCACACATCCATAAACTTAATCAGTTTTGTTATAATCTGCTGAGGATAAAGGTTTTTTTTTTCATACCCATGATCTAATTTTGGAAGCGTTTTCCTACTGCTGTCTCCATTTTCTGACTAAGACCCCCACGCCATCAGTTAGCCTGGTGTTATGTATCACAAGAGTTGTTTTAAAATGGTTACTTCAGGGATGTTTGTTCGGTTAGATTTACAATGATCAATTTGAAAAGAAATCTCAAGCGTAAGCCATGTAAGCTTTCACTTTTAAAATATTTTTAAGAAATATTGAGAACATGCTCTCTGAGAATAAGTTGGGTTTGTGGTTGTTGAATTTTTTACTCCCTTATTTTAAAAAAAAATGGACTCCAATCATCTTTGGATCTGTTCTAAAAGCTTTTTCAGTGATCTTTCAATTGTGATTATCCAGTTTTTGGCCTTTATCAAAAAACCTGTGTCGTTTTCTAGGCAATAGTTTCTGCAGAGCGAAAGTTAATTAGAAAAAGGCCTTTGAGTTGTGGGTGGGAACGTTGACACGGAGCAACCCTGCCCTTCCCTTCCCTCACTCATTACTGAGAGAAATCTCTTTACAGTCTATAACGGACTATATAATGCGCATATCATTTTGTAGTTTTCAAAATCTACAATTCCAAAATCAAGTGCCATAGAAAATTCCCAAAAGTCTGTGCAAAATAATTCACAATGGTCTCTAAAGTCTTCTGCAACAGTCCACCGTGTAGACTCATACTGCTTTAGCTTGGTCCCTGCCCTACCTCAGTGCGGGCTAAAGTGCAGCATAGCTAAAGCTCCATCAGAGAAAGCTTGATTATGTAAAAGCTAGAATATGAGCATTTTTGGCAGAGCAAAGCAGAATTTGCACGTGCATACTTAGAGACACACACATGCACATATGTCATAAGGATTTTCCTAAATTCTCTAAGCCGAGTCACACTTTGGATGGCTCCAGTTCATGTGCAGCTTTGTGGGACCATTAATTTTATATGTGAGGATTATTTTAATGGAGGTTTTTAAATGCAAAAAATATAACTCTGTGAAAGATAAGAGGTCAGAAAGTATTTATAGATGCTCATTTGTTTTTCATGCTTTTCGTTGTAGATCCACATTTTCCCACACTGGCTTTCCAGATTGTCTTCTTTTGATCCGCAGTAAATAATTGCAATCAATGGACCCCACCGGCTGTCAGCGGCTCCGGACTGACTCCTACCATGTCCCAGTTCTGTCCTCAAGTGTTTAATGTCAGTCATTAGGTGGCTGGCACACAGCTCACTGTAATAAATTGAGGAACAGCAAAGTGGTGCTGGAATGCTTCCCAGCAGAACGTCATAGGGGAGTTCAGCACAACCAGGGATATCTCCACTTGTAAATCAATTTTGATCAAACTACCTGGCTCTCTCTCTGTCTGTTTGTGAGAATGGAGAGGCAGTGCAGAATCAAATCCACATCAATGGAATCTGATAGTGTAGGTACAGATGTGGCTTGACCACAGAGAGCAGCACAGACCAGAGAACTGAACCTGTTGCTTACCTTGATGATACTTTCTTTCATTTATTTGATTTCTCAAGGTGAAAAAATACCTGATTTTTCCTTTTTTCCATTAATAAGGACATGCTTTGCCTGTTTTAATTTGTGAACATCTAAGCTCACCGTTTCCCTTTTTCATTCCAATCGTTCTGATCAGCAAATGAATCCATTGCTTCTTTTCTTTCACACAGTAGCTATAGTAACAGACTTTCAGAGCCGCTGTCACACACGTGCAGTAAACAGACTGAGTCAGCTTGGAGCATGGTTATGTAACGCAGTAATCTCTCCTGCCTCCTCACTGCCAGCCTTCTCTGCTTTGTGTGTAAGCATTGTCTTTCCCTTTGGGTTTGTTAAAGAGTTCTTTGCTTATGCAACCTTCCTCCCGGCCTCCCTGAAGCAGCTGCTATTTCATGTTTTGGGGCGACTGTGGATCCTGATTGTACTGAACCCCACATTGTTCCTGGTGGGTTGGCTTGCACCTTGCGTGGCAGCTTTGTGTGTGAAGATGTGTGAGAATTGTTGAATGGGACTGCGCTTCACAGCGCTTTGGCATTTGATGAAAGTTGCAAAGCACCATTTAAAATGACCTTGGTGTGATTTATTACCTATTTTTAGATGAAGAAAATCTCCCAGGGTTTAGAACTAGTAGTACCTTTATTTATCCAAGGTGGAGACGTTTAAGAACAAGTTCCTATTTACAAATATGACCTGGAATAAAGACGTTGAGAAGCTGAAAAGAAAGGGGGAAAGGACTTTTATCTTACTATCCAAAATCTCTCTACTTAGTTTTAAATATGTGACTTCTGTTTTAAATGTTCAAAATGCTATTTATTCGAAATTTACTTCATTTTTATTTGTTTGTGATGACATGTTATGAAGCATTTTCCTACGTTTTTGAAAAAGACGATCAGTTAATTAGCTGCTTTTGCTCTATAGTGCAATAAATTCTGATTCATTATGTAACATTTTTTCTTTCTTTTTAGCAGTATAATTTCTGTTTTTGAATTTCTCTATACAACCCAAAGTTACTTTTTCGTCTGTCTTTTAGTTTTTAGACTTTCTCTTACATTGTTTTGTTTGGAAAGATGCAGGAGAACATGCAAGCTCTAAACGCCAATAGCTTTGCCACTGTGCAGCCCTGCAATTTTACTGCTAGTTTTATTTGTAATTTTTTTTCTTCCAGGCAACTAATAATCTAAAACTCTACATTCCAAGAAGTAGCAAACATTTCTACTTATGTCTACATAGGGTTAAGGCCAAAGGAAACTTGAATCAAAACAACAATCCAACATATAAATGCAACTTCATTTGTAAACAGCAAATTCATTCAGAAGAATCAGATCTTCACATCGTCATTTTCTTCAACAATCGTACAAATCAAAACTAGACTTGGGGGATTTAAACGCACACAAATTCCCTAAAGTAACAGTGTAGATAGCAACAGAAACAGGACACGGCATCTGGTGCTAAATATATACCTGATCAGGTATACTTTGAACTGTCACATTCACCAAAGTGATCGAGTTTTTAGATACCTTCAGATCTTCCTTTAGCATTCCAGATCTTGTTGCATGCCTCTATGCAAAGTATGTCCTTCGCTACATTATGAAAATTTAAAGGATGGCCTCTAAAGGACACAAAACCACCATTAATGCAACTTCTAAATTATTCTTTATGTTATATAATTACTCTATCTAATTAACCCTAACCTTCCTCAAGAAAAATGGTGGCTCATTTACAATGCGCAGAGCCTGATGTGACTGTGGGGAAAGTCCAATGCTGGAGATCTTAACAGCAATGCTAAATAGACCTCTATGAATCAATGTCTATCAGATGCATAAAACACATCTATACTTGTAAGAGTACAAATAGCTACAATTTAGATATCTAGTAGATGTGTCCATGGACAGTGGATAGTTTCACTATAATCAGGCAAAGGCAAGACAGATGAATACTTCCTAACACGGTTATGTCTCATAAATGTGAATTTTGTCTTCTCAATGTTGTAGATTTTTTCATCCTTATCATAGGTTTTCAATAAAGAAATTGCTTTGTCTGATGTGAAACTGTTTCCTTAGGTGAAACATTAAAGTGCCTTACAAATCTATCATTGTGTGAAATAAAAACACAGAAGTTCTGAATATTTTCAGAAGTATCCAATCAAAAAAGCTACATTGTTTTCCATAGAAAACACAAAAGTAGAGTTGAGTAAAACTTCAATGACGTAAATCTTCTTAATTGTTCTTTACCTTGTATTTTTCAGTATTTTTGCATACGAAAAATGTTAAAGGATTTAAAAAATATTTAGTTAATAATGCAGTTTTTCAATTAAAGTGAGGAATAATAAACCATGCCATATTTACATTGAAAAGCTCTGAAGCCTTTTGTTATGCATGATGTTAGAGGGCGTGGCATATGTCTTAATGTATTTTTGTTTAGTGTCTATGGGGATCTTCACATCCCAAGGGACTGGAGCTGTGTGTGTGTGTGTGTGTGTGTGTGCGTGTGTGTGTGTGTGTGCGCCTGCTGTCTGACTGTGGATGGCCACTATCCTGTAGGGCTTTGGTAACCATCAAGCTCTTCTTTTTCTCCCATCCATGCTCCCCATCACTCCAACCAATCCGCACAGAGTGACTCTCCTTCTGTGGCCAATAGCACGGCTGGCATGTTTACATGATCCCGGAAGGCAGTGCCCGTCATTAGGCATTCAGGGTAGTGTAGCGGAAGAGAGGAGAAGAGGAAAATAGGGAAAGGAGTGGGGGTGAGATAAGAGCAAGATGAGACCATTATGAGTTCGGGCTGATGGATGCACTCAAGCAACAACCAGTCAAGCAGCCAGACTCAGGTGAGGAAACTGATGAATTAAAGCAACGTGTATTTTTTTTTACAAGTTAATAGATGTTGTTTGGTTGTTTGCTGTTGGTGGCTGACTGAGTCATAGGTAGAATCTGTAAACCGGCTCCTTGTTCTGTCTCCTTTATTTGTGTCTTTGTTCACATCGATGTTTGTCTCATTAAACATTAATTAATGCACTATGCTTTGGCCTTCTGCTCTATGTTGGGGCAGCAAGGGTTCAGGTGACAAGTTTATATTAATTCACCAGATTGGCGCTTCGGTTCCAAAACCCTACAGGTGTTGAGTTGTCCTTGGAGAGACATTGAGAACCCTAGTTTTATGTTGCTGCCGGTTAATTAAATAAAAATTACACGCAGGGATATAACCATTTGGTTCTGACTAAATTTTTCACAATAAAAGTCAATCTTTTACAAAAACTTGACTAGATATCCTTAGGTAAACGGTATATAAAATATTGCATGGTTTCATTTACTGAAATCTCTGCTACACTACTGAAAGATTTTATAAAGCATAGCCATTCTTATTGGGTTTAGAACCTCCTTTTTGTTGCAAAATCATTGTTGTTTGGGAAAAAAATGAAGAAGTGGCCCATGAGTCTTAGAGACAGATACTTTGGTCTAGGCTTTTAAATGTCACTGCAACTGCAACTGTAAGGAGCACAGAATACATTTTAAATTAATTTATATGAATAAAATTATATTATATTCTTTACTGCATCAGATACCTCCTTTTGTAGAGGCAAATCTCCCCCTCTATAGATTTTCTTTCTGCTACTCCCTGATTTTACTATAGAAGACAATATCATCTGCAAACGTTGTAGCCATTAATGCAGGGGTTTCTAAAGTCAGTCCACGAGGGCCAGGCTCCTGCTGGTTTTCCAGAAACCTTGCCTTATCAGGTGTGTTTGGCCCAATAAGGAGCTTCAATGGCAGGTTGGTTGGAAAATATGCAGGACACCAGCCCTCAAGAACTGACTTTGGACACCTCTGCATTAGAGTTTCCAGTCTAACCAATTTGTCCATCACTGCAGCAAAGAAGAACGGACTAAAGAGTTTCATCTCCACCCTGAATCCTCTGTCACTCCTCCACCCCCTACAGCAAAGTCAACAATCATCCTACAGCTCTCATACATGTTCTACATTACCTGAATGTACTTCTTTGACACCCCAGGCATCTTCATTCCAACCCACAGCTTCTCTTTGGTCACTCTATTATACTAAATCTACCAAATTCCAATTCAGCTCCTTCTAGCTTTTTCTTTTCTCGATCTCCATTCATTTTGTCTTGGTTGTAATCTTTTAGCAATGATAGATAATGGTATTCCCTTCTCTCTTTAGTGGAGCTTCTACTACTTCTTTCAATGGAACATAGTCCATTCTATTGTGTTGAAACACCGTCTCATGCTCCAGACACTGTAGTTTGCTTAAAAAAGCTTAATAAAACAAGGAACAAGAAAATTGACTTTTTCATGAACATTATATTTGTTCCTGCAAAGTTTATCTGTCAATATCTTGCAACAATCCCACGGTTGTTGTTACCACTCCACGTACTTAGTGATTCCTTGGAGTGTAAATTGGTTAAATAAGTTTACACTTCTTTATATTGTATCAAACTCTCCCGTCCTGTTAAATCCATCAGATATTCTTCTAACTGGACTATGGAGTGTAATAAACTGTGGAATAACTGACCAGGGATTGCCCGGGAAGCTTTTGCACTTGCATTTTAATAGCTTCATTTGTTGTGGTGCCTTTGTTTTCTTTCATGGTTGGTACACTCTCCCTCACCACATGCACACCAGCATGTGGGCAGGATGCTGCTGAACATTTGGGCAAGGATGCCCAACCGTAGAGTTGTAGGACTCTTTTGCTGTTTCTGACGTGGGTGTGTTGGGATATAATGGCTCTACAGTTCATTTGCCAAATTGATCTTCTCAAAACTGCTGCTAACAAACAGGAGGAAAGTGGGCAACAGAATGTGCCATTTCTGTGAGGGAGGTGGAGGCGTTTGTGTGTCTTTCATTGTTTGTTTAGGGGTGTGTCAACACTTACACGTGGCCTTTTTGTGTGGAGATAGGAACAGCTTTAAGCTCTGCTTGCGGTAACCCTATCAGTTCTTGGAAGCTGGGGTTGTAACCGGTCCAAGCCTTGGGGATTTAAGCCAGTTAATTATAATGTATAGTGGCTGGCTGCCATAGTAACAGTGGTTGGTGGGGTTTTAGGGCTGCAGGAGGTATACTGATTCATACATGTGCCTATGTGGTGGAGTTATTATCTCTTGCTGCTTTCAGGCATATGGTCCAGGGAGATATGCAGCATAAGTAGAGTTGTCAGTTATTTGATGTATTGAGAAAAAAATTAGCTTTTTATTAGACTTTTCCGCATGTGAGCACACAGGATGGGGATGGATTGATAATTTGCATAACTATTTATCAGCCTCATCTCATGTCAGAATACATAAACATACTCAAAGAAGCAATCCAGTTGTTTAAGCGAGAGATTTTTCAGATTTTTGATACTGACTTGGGATCTATAAGGTTTTGTAGTTTTCTACTCCCTTTTAAGTCTTGGTTTCCCTCCCCCTTTATTTGTCTCAGAAATGTGCAATGTGGAAGTCCTGGAGCTAACTGATCTTTGAAGTATTCACTACCCCAGCCTCTGAGCGGTTGTTGCGTCTTCCAGAGGAGACAATCATTTTGATCACGTTGGGTGAGGAACAAAGACCATGACTTCACAGAATGATTCGCAGTCCTTTAATACTGTAGTTTAAAGTGCACTGACCTGGTTCCCATTGCACTGTTCTAACTGAATAATCAGGTGTTAGGATGATGCCTTTGTTAATACAAATACTTTTTTAATACATAAAGGAGAATATGTCTCTGGATTAAAACACAAGAATGGCTCTAGCTTTCTCAGATGATATTAATCCTGATGGGATTAATGCAATAAGTAAAAGAAATGACAATTTGAAAACATTACCCTTTGTCTTTTTTTCTCTTTCTTGGAAACATGGAGAAAAATTAAACGAACTAGATAAAGAAGGAACAATCAATGTCTGTATTTCCTAAAGTCCCACTCCAATCATCTTTTATCTTTTAATTATGATTATATCATTTTAGGCTAAAGCAAAATACCTGTGTCGTTTTCTATGACATAGTTTTAGTGGCAGGAGTTCAGCAGAAATTTGCCTCCGATTATGCCTGCACGCATTTCCCATTTACTATTTGTTTAAACATTCTCCCGCTAACTTACAGGCACTCACATCAACAAGCTAACATTACAGGTAAAAAAAAAAAGCAAGCAATATAGGAGCTGTCCAGCCGCGCACTTTTTAGCCAGGTTCCAGCGCAGAAAAAGGGAAACAAAAACATACATGGATCTAGTCGTCTTCAAGAAGTTGCATAAGAATGGAGTGGAGCAGGGACCTTGTGGCTTGCTGTAGTAGCTTCTACGTCTACACCAACAAGCTTTTTCCAACAACATTTTTCGTATTTTCCTGATTAACCACAATCTAAAAAAAAGTAGAAATGTAATTTTACGCTTAATTGTCTTTAGATAACTCATCTTTCATGATAAAAATGCCACATGTTAAAAAAACTAAAATGGTAAATGGTAAATGATAATATTTCAGAAAGTTAACTAAGGCACATATATACACGTGTATCCTGCAGCTCGCTACTTAACCTCAAGTTTTACTTTGATGTTCATCGCTGTATACTTGTATAGCACTTTCTACCCTCCTTCGAGGGCACAAAGCGCTTCACAGTCACAGACCCATTCACCCATTCACACACACATTCACACACTGGTTATACATACAATTATTTATCTTTTTTTTTAACAAAAATCCCAGAACTTTGCAATTATATTGATTACAAAACTAAAAAGGTAAACATGCTTCACAAGTTCCTTTTTTTGTAGACTGAGAGGTGATAACTGGATAGTTTTAGTACAATCATTTAGTGAAAAGCCTTTCTAGTTATGTGCATAAACTGTCACAAGCTTAAGTTTTAGGCACATCTGCTTAACATCTTTGTGCTTACTAAAATGTTGCCTTTTAACCGTATATAGGTCTCTCTATGAGTATTTAGGTAAAGTTGACTCATGTATTATCAACCTTGAAATAAATACGGAAGCCTGGGTTTGTTATCATTGCTGAAGCACTTTCATTTGTAATTTTATTTGTTTGTGCCAACTGTGTGTATTTACATCATCTTCTTTACATGCACTGAATAGTTCACTTGATCATGAAGTGTAGTTGGAGCTAAAGAGCTTTCTAGATTGTTTTAAGGCAGAGACTAACAATAGAAATGTATTAATGGGATTGACCTGAGTTATAGTTTGCTCCTTGCTTTGGAAAAACAAGTCATTCCGTTCTTACAGCTGTTGGATATGATTTACTGCAAGAAAGACTTATGACAAGGAAATGTATTAACACACACTAATGGTAACCTCATTTCTATTTATTTTTTCAATCTCTTATTTGGTTGAATTTGCT
Source organism: Oryzias melastigma (assembly GCF_002922805.2). Lineage (NCBI taxonomy): Eukaryota > Metazoa > Chordata > Actinopteri > Beloniformes > Adrianichthyidae > Oryzias > Oryzias melastigma. Next base: position 4,258,807 of record NC_050525.1, on the reverse strand, counting down.
TTTCTTCTTTTACTGGTCAAGTCCAAACAAATATATTTAGATTATATGAGATTCTTTTAAGTTTCAGACTATCCAATCAACATCAGCAGTTTTATTTAAATATATTGCTTTGAAAAATTTGAACATTAATGTTCTTAAATCTTTTAAATATTAATATAGTTTGAGTTTTTCTTTCTTTTTTGCTTGAGTTTTAAGGAAATGACTTTTGTGCAGCCTCCATTAACAAACTACTTGGGTCATTTAGTAAATATTGATTTTCTCGTCCAATAACATTCTGGTTTAACGATCTAATAACAGATTGGAATCAGACATGGTGCTGTGAGGTTTCTAACATCTGCCACTCGGGTGCATTATCAACATGCCCGACATGCATGCTGTCTCTTTCCATGGAAGTGACTGTATGTGGTTTGTGTTTCTATAAGTGTGTAGGCGTGTCTACTTATTGATCACAGTTTAGATGCTGAAGCAGCACCCTGTAAAGAGGGCATCTCATCTCTGGTTTGCAGCTGATTTGTGTCAGCTGGAAAAAATAAATAAATCACTTTGTAAAGATAGAGCATAATTTCAAAAGAAACACATGATAAGCTATATATATTTTGAATGGTTTGTTTTTTACAATAAACCTTTTTAGATTTTTTTTCATGATTTTATGATTTCTAATACTATTAATTTCAGTTGTAAAGATACATATATGGAGTTAATTCATCTTTTATTGTTGATGTGTTGAAATGAATTAAATCCATAGACTGTTCTGTAATGTTCCTCCTGTTGAAAGACCTTACACTGAAGAGTAAGCGACTAAAGTTCCTCATCAGGACCTAATTTCCCCCCGTGACAACCAGGGATCCCACAAAAGAGAGGAATAAAACATCCCATTTTCTCTGCACTCTTTTTTTCTCCACACAATGACCACGATGGATGAATCTGAAAAGAGGGAAGTCGAGCACTCTGAGGAGAAACATTAGCGCGGCTGCTTTTTGGTGCCCACACACTCTAAGCGGTCTGCAGGGCCTGATATAATTCATCTTTTCTACGGGAAAAAATGCTGAGCAGGCCAGCCTGGTTCTTTGATTAAATTTTTACTCTGCAACAGTAACTTTTCCTTTCCACTTCATGCAGACAGACCGAGCTCTAAAGATGGTGGGGGGGTACAGCAGAGTGGATGCTTGAACAGATGACACACAGCTTTTGAGTTTGTAGGTTCTGTATTAAACTTGAAGAAAATTGATGGGATATTGCCCATATGTAGGAAACTTGCCCCGGCATAATCAGTGAAATGTTTAATATGAAATGTGTAAAAAAGAAATATCTTGATTGATTTTGTTGTTGTTGTTTTATACTAATATAGTTTCAAAATCTTCAGTTTTTGAAATTCAGAAAATGTAGTAGTGCTGTGTATTGGCAAGAGTTGTGACACAATACAATATATATCCCAATAAAATGTATCCTAAGACTTTTGCTCATACAATATGTCACAATTTTTCAAAAAGACTGTGACTTAGAAAAACCCATAAAAAACTATTAAATACTTTTGAATTGTCAGAGCATTAAGCACATACAAATATATGGTTGCTGATTAATTTGACAACAACCGCAGATTCACTGAACTTATAACTAATTACTTTTTTGAAGTGAGATGCCCAACACTGCAAATGACAAATACTGATTTTGACGTTGTTCATGACTGACAACATCAGCACAATCTCCGCTTGAGTTAGACCACGGTTAAAGTAATCAATTAGATATTGATCAGTTCTTCTAGTGTTCAACATTTTCTTTGACAAACTGTGGATTGGAGAAAAATGAAAGAAGTATATTCTTTGTCATGTCAGTATCACAGCAACACGAAGTTTGTTATCTTGTGATAACATCTACTCTGTATGTAGTACTGCCACAAGCGATTATTTTAATAGGCGACTAATCACCAATTATTTTTTCCGATTAGTCGACTAATCGGGTCATGAGGAAACTGGATGTAAAGCGCACAAACCTTCATTAGCTTTAAACTATTTAAAAATGAGATATATAGCATTACCTGCGATAATGCTAGTGGGAATGCTGTTAGCGGAATTTGGCCGCTGACGATGCAGAAGCTAAAAACACTGAAGTTGATAGTTGAAACCACTGAAGCTAATAGCTGAAAATGCTAAAGCTAGTAGCCACCGAAAATATTCGTTTTAATGCCAAATTAGCCTAAAAAAACTGAAAAAATCTTAAATTAGCCAAAACAGCTAGCATGTTGGTGAAATATTAGCTAAACTCCCAATTAGCATTAACAACCTCAGTATAAATGCCCAAATAGTCCAAAAAACAAGCATAATGTCAATATAACGTTCAACTTTACTACACTCCGATTCCATATAATATAAAGTAACGACAGATCAACTATTAAATTAGTCGTCTATTATTTTAACAGTTGATTAGTTGTTGATTAGTCGACTAATCATGGCAGCCTCATCAATATCACAGGAAAACACTTTTTTTTTTCCTGCAATTCCTGCAATTGTTTTTTTCCTGCAATTTTCCTGCACAAAAAAACTAGGGCTTCCGTACTCTGGTTTCATGCTAATCTTAAGCCTTTCAGAGTAAACTGAATCAATATATATGATCATATATTATCTTTGGGACTTTCTATTAAATATGAGTTATTTTCGTGAACCCCTTTCCTTCCCGGAAGTAAAACGGCTCAATCTCTGAGGCTCCGCCTTTCATTCCTTGTGCCGGTCTTGGCAGCATGTCTGTGTTTTGTCCACGAAAACAAATAAACATCCAAACTTTTGCCTAAATGGATTTGAATACTATGCATGTAAAAATGAAAGGATTTTGCTGATCACTGCTATCTCTGCAAAGAAAGTGTGTTTGCTAATCTGGGGGCGGAGCTGACAGGATGAGGCTGTTCTCAGTTGTCTATGCCAGATTGTGAGGACCCACGTATTGAGAGGGGCTGGTGCTCTGAGAACCGGGTTTTAGGGGAATACTCAGAAATGCATGAATGGATTTTCCACCATAATTTACAAACAAATGTTCTCATTTTATCTCTCATAGTTGAGGTATACCTATGATGAAAATTACAAAATCTCATCTTTCCATGGGAGAACAGTTGATGGCTGACGAAATACTTTTTTGCCCCACTGTATGTATGCTCCTTGACTTTTGCTCCAAGTTCAAATCAGGAGCAGTTTTTACAGTCCAAAGAGTTATACCTGATGCTTCCTTCACACCAAACACAATTTGGATGTCAAATTCATGTATTCAGGGGGAGAATGATCAGCTTTTCCCCTGTGATGGTTTTGGATTCCTAAACCCCATTGAACATGACATGGCCCAAAGCTGAGTACCTGGTTGGTTAATACAACACACCTTCTGAGCCAAAGTTCAAATTTGTAAATTCTGACCACCCCAACACTCAAATTGCGCTGCTGCTGGACCGATGCGCTCTGCACAAATCTCATTTGGTGTGAACCAACATAACACTGTATTTTAGTGTACTTAAGAGTTTCCACAGAAGTGAGGGTTGTTTTTGCATAGTATAGCAGTATTGTTGGCAATGTTTTAAATAAAGAAAGGACTCACTGAACTGAAAACACCTGATTTGAATATAGATGATAAGCGTGTGTAAAACAAGGTGTTATGACATAGAAACACAATGTCACACCATTAGATGGAAATCACTGGCATGGGTTGACCCGCAGGGCTTTTTGTGTGTGTGTGCTTGGACGGTCCCATGGAATGACTCAGAAAATGCAAGCAGCCTAAAAACTTTCCTAAAGTTGGTGCTTCTATTATAAGAACTGTCCTGCAAAGAAGAACAGACACCTCATGACACCAGCACAGGAGGTTATCAGCAAGCAGAACACATTTGCATCAAGCTTGTTGTCATGGCGGCACGCACTTTTCCCATGGGAACAGAAACCAATAAGGAGTGACAGGTGGATTTAGAGCTGTCCTTCAGGAGCCATGTGAGCTGGCATCCTTGAACCCAGTGCGTTAGTACCAGCAACAGACAATAGTTGAGATGGCTAATGACACAACAGTTTCTTTTTGCTTTCAGTGTCCAGCACTAATGGAAGTCTATTTGCATAGTTTTGCGTTGATCGTGTCTGATTTTGTGCTGCAGTCAAGCATTTAGCATGAAGCAGCAGTTGGTTTACCTGAGTTGTTTTTGTCCGATAGAAATCTTTTCGTATTTATCTGCAAAATCCAAAACATTGGAATATTCAGAAGAAGTGGGAATAAATGTCAATGTGGTTATTTATTATCAAAGTAAAACATAGATAAGTAAATGACAGTACTATAGAAACTGTTTTCCTGGTTTCCTTTTTCATAGCTCGTCACTGTGATCAATGAAAACAGACAAGCAACAGGAGTAAATCAACAGTAGAGTTCTGACAAGTGTCAGTAAAAGTAAATTTACCTATTTGGTACTTTGGAGATGCTCCAGTTAAAACCCAGTACTGTGTTTGACCTAATAATAACTTTATTAAAAGATGAGAATTTTGGACCACAATTCATTGCTTGATAACAAAATATGACACTAATCTGCAGCTAAATATCAAACATTACTAAACAATAGCCTTGAAACGAGAGTCAATGCCAGCTTCCTGAATCAATGTGGATTTATTGGGTCATGAACTGGTGATCGGATTGAATATAGAACCAGATTAATTTGCAATCCAACACCCATTCTGCTTGGTTATCAGAAGGTGTTCTCATAATTATTGGTTTAAAATTTTACAAAAATCCAACTGGTTTCATTGAAGCCTCTTTCCTTTGCTGTTATAAAAGGAATGGAATCAAATGAAAAAATGATTAGAATTTGAAAAAATAAATATATATATATTTAACCAGGTGTATGTATTATTAAGTATGTCCTGCCTCTATCTCCAGCTGTAGGAAGCTTACATGTGACATGCTTTTACTCTGACTCTGCCTTCAGCTAATGAAACTATAATGGTCAAGTATTGAGGCAGTGCTTCATGTGTTCTCTGTGTGTTTGTCTCTCAGTCTCCAAACAGCAAGAAGGGTCAGGTCAGTTATCTGCATTAAGGTTAACTTTGTGCTCATTTATCATGCTCACTTAGTGAATATTTCCTCCAAAGGAAGGAAGCAATCTTAGCTGTGATGACCTTTTCATTCTCAGTACAACCTTCTCCAGCTTACAAAGGGGAGCAGTTACATTTCATGGTAGAAGGATCTGAAACCAGCTTCCTGTAAAGCTTTTGCAGCATTGCAAGTCAGAATGAGCCTTTTTTGACATATGCTTTTCCTTGACATAGTACCATCGACTGTATAAGAGAACTAGACTAATAGCCACTCCCCCTTCGAGTTTTAGAGAGAAATAAACAGCTGTTACTCAGTTATTCTATTTGTCCGAAAAAAACATTCTTGCTCTCATATATTTTTAAATAAATACTTGCTAACACTATTTTTTTTTCATATTTTTGCTGCAGTCCAAGTTTTTCAAGTTATATACTGACCAATCAAATGCCTCAACAAAAGTATGTGGTCTTGTGTTGAACGTTCGAGGCATTTGACAGACTCTCCAGAGTCCGCTTTCAGTGGAAGGGCTGTGGTCTTCTAATAAGCTCCACCCTGATTGGAGACAGTGGTTGCCACAGAAACATATATTATAAAACCAATGGTGACTGAATTGATTTATTTTCGTTGGAACCGAACGAAAGCAAGCCATTTTCTCTGATGAAGTCAGTGCATGATTCCATTTTACAGATGAAGCTGTTTGCCTGGTTCTCTTTTTGGTAACAGCTGGGAAGACGAACTGTTTAAAGTCCACCTAAAAATGTTCCCAGTAGTGTTTTAATTATGATTATGAAGGTTCTAATGAGAATTCCACAACCTAAACGTCTTTAAAAAGCATTTTTCATGTTGATTTGAAGCCCCTGTTTTCAAAATCTCCTCTGAGGGGGCGTGGCTTTTGGAGCTGAGCAGCTCCGCCCCTGAACCCCCCTGTCTGATAATGGTAGCTCTGTGTCTCGCTAGCGTAAATCTTCACCGCTGCTACATAAAGACGTCAAGCAATATCGGTAATGTCCAGCCATATTGTTTTGAGCCAGTTGTCATCTGGGACGAGGAAGTGAAGATCTTCATGGACAGAACTTCCTCCAAAATCCTGATTCTTTCTCCTTCCAGTTCACCAAAGACTCTTTTAGCTAATTCTCCAATGTTTATTGACTGTGATCAATACATTCAATCATTGGTTTCTCAGAGTTCTTGATAAAATAATCAAAGCTAACATCAAAATGCTCTTTCATTGATTTACAATCCTTTCCAACTGCTGTCAAATGAGCCGCCGTTCACATTTCCGTGGTCACATCAAGAAGGTCAATGGAGTCTGGTGGAGATTTTCCCACGTTCTCAGTCCTGCTATAATAAATATTGTATGAAACCCGCACAAAATCCAGTGATGCTGATTTGACCACAGAAATGTGAACGGTGGTTCATTTGACTGCGGTCAATGAGAAGATACCATCTACTCTTCTCCAGAACCTGAACTAAAACACGCTAGCCATAACAGATTAGGGGTTTAGTGCATGTGCAGCAGAGCTGCTGTGATGGAAAGAAGATCGTTCATTCAAACAGTCTGTCCAAGACAGTTTGATTGACAGAGATTTAAAAGGAGAAATACTCGGAAATGCAAAAACGAAATGATTTCTTATTACATTTCTTCTCTTTCATAAGAGAAATGCCACAAATGCATGTTAAAAACTCAAAAAACAGGATTTTTATCAGAGGGGACTTTCTAGCTTATGTTGTTCAATAAACAACACTGTTCTTGTCTTTAACTGCTTCATCCAGAAGTTTTTTTGTTATTTGTTTTTTAAAGGACCTGTATAGTTTTTGAGCAAAAATGTGATTAAACAAATAAACATGAATACACAATCTCATAAACTGAACTGGGAATGGCATCACTGTTGCTTACATCATAGTTTGTGACTTCCAACTTTTTATATGTTGGTTACTTCCTCCTACACCTCATTTGAAAGAGTGAAGGCAAGGTAAAGGTGTGAAACAGTGGACTGCTTCCATGCTGGCTTCAGAAGAGCCATTTTCAGCTCCTCAATTCCTTTTTTTTAATTTTTAGAATGTCAATTTTCTCTGACAAAGAAAAGTCGAACACAGTTGTAGATTTTTTCTCAGAAGTCAAGTGTATCGTTGGCTCCTTTTTCTCCAGTCGCGGTGAGTCTGCAGTTTTTCTTCCCTTTGGATGTTTTGATCTTTCCACACATTGGACTGTAGTGATCAATTGATCATTTTTGCTGACATCACGTGTGTTGTACGCTGTGGTAGCAGTAGGGTTCAATAAAATAAACCTACCATGTTTCCATCCAAATGATATTCACCATTATTTATTTAATTAATTTATTTCATATTAAAACATTATATAATGATTTAGGTTGATTCAATTAACGCCCTTTTTTTCTTTCCCGCTGAGTAGATAAGTATATTTTTTCCCCAGAGTCGATGTATGTTGATTTTTGAAGTTATTAAGTCACAACAGATTTTCCTTTTCTTCCCAATATCAGTTGGAAGTGATTTAGGATCATTCCGTTTAAATCATTAAACGTTTGCATCAAGCTAGCAGACTTTAGCTTTATAGGCTACATGATTCTCTATTTCTATGGATCGATTATTGGTCTATTAAGCTTAGATAGATTTACATCAATAATCAATTTTATTAACACAGCCCTAGTGATTCATACTGTTTTGTAATGGTCTTGCTAGGAACTCAATAAACTTATTTGTAAAAAGACTTTTAAAAATCTTCAACGTGTTTTAAATGAATTTAAAGTTTTTCATTCAGCTCTTTTGCATTTGATCCTGATTTTTATTAATCTAAAGTAATGGCACCATTTGACCAGAATTTTAAAAAAATCAATTCTCTAAAGCTAAAATGACCAGTTTCGTAACATTTCTATGTTTATTAGCTGTATACAGAATAATTGTATGAGAAGTCAGCATGGTGTGACAGATCCTGTTGTACATTCAGCCCACTGTAACCATCGCTATGGCTTAGACTGTACTGAATGACTCTCACCTCAGCTTTCTGTCTTTGCTTTTATCAAAATATTCAGCAAAAAGAAAAAGACTGAAAAAAGGAGCAGACCTTGACTAAAAAAAACACGTTTTGCAGACTGTATTGTGTACTGCAGGGCTTTCAACTGCATCAACCCACAAACAGTCAAGGTTAAAAACATCAGTGCTGAGGATAACTAAGCCTTCACAGACTTTAGTGAGGTACCGTCAGTGCTTTCATTGAGAGGAGGAATTTTCTGTTCTTCTTACGTGAATGACCCTGACAGGAGACAAACATGTCAAGAGGAGTCTAAAAGAGAACAGATGAGTGATAGAAAAGGGAAAAAACAATGTGTGAGCACATTCACTCTGGGGAAAAGGGGTTTTTTCCCTCACTTTACAGTTAGAATTGATCGATCCACAGTGCATTTACCCCCTCTTTGTTGTCCCTTGGACTTTTTATTTATGTCATTGCGGCAAAACTTCAGTATAATCAGAATTTTGATGGATGTGCTTCGCAGTCCATTTGTCAGCCAGGGTGACAACTACGACTAAACCATATGCTGTCTGTGTCTCTCCACAATACACACTCGGAGCAGCTGCTAACAGATGGAGTTTCTCCTCCTTCACTGGCAGTGAGTGTGTGTGTGTGTGTGTTATGGTGCGTCTCACAAAGTGACAGATTGCATGGCTGGGCCCTCAGAAACACGAGTTTGATGATGTGAATGGCCCCACTGGGGTTGATTTGTCTTTCTTTTCTCTCGTTAGCTCTATCTGGGTCGTGTGTCTGATGATCTTTGAGTGCGTGGAGAGCAGCAAACATACACCCACACACCTCCCACACTGCCAGCCTTTCCCACTTGTTCTGCCTTTTTTAACCTGCGCACAAAACCACAGTTTTTTATGCTAGAGATGGCAAATGGAAGCCTGTTTTTTGACAGTTTCTACATTTGCATCTTTGTAACTAAATGTTTGGGGTTTTTTTTGTTTGTTTTCCTGCTGTTTTTTTTTTTTTCCCAGCAATGTTTGTTTGACAGAAAGACAGGCGTTGCTCTTAGTCAGCACTCTTCTCCTCCACTGGACCTGTCACATATTCTGTCACTTCTGCTCCAGCTTGAGCGCCAACATTTTTCACATCGAAGACATTTGACCTGAATTCTGACACTACATGCAACTGTGTCCCATGACTAGGATTTCTGAGTCAAAAAGAAAATATGGTGATGAGTTTTGGGATAAAGACGCTTCATTATCACTGGTTTTGATACAAGGTTACAATATTTTAGACTGTTGTGTTAATATACTTTTATTTATCTTTGAATCCTTCAAGAGTCTGATGAAAATTGTGTTTTTTGTGTTTTAACCCGTTATTGTGACATATCTCTGATGTACATAAAGAAAATTCAGTTTAAAACAGCATTTCTGAATATTTCTTTATTCAAATCCTTGTGAATCAGGAGGAGACGAAAACAATTCTATTTTAAAAAGATTGTTTCTTTCATATAGAAAATATGCTCGGTGGGCCACAAACACACTACTCTGCTCCACACATGTAGACAACTAGATCCATGAACATCTTTGTTTTCCTCATCTGAGCTGGCATCTGACTCAAAACTTGTACAGCTGGATGGCTCCAATATACAGGTAGCTCGCCTTTATCGTTGCACCTGTAATGTTAGGTTGGGGGTATGAGGGGTTGTAAGCTAGCGGAAGACCATGTAAACCAGGGGTGTCAAACTCAATCGCACAAGGGGTCAAAATCCAAAACACACGTTAGGTCGCGGGCTGAACAGGAAAAAAAATTTATTGAACACTCTAGAACTAAATCTTTTAAAACTTTAAAACCGTAACTTTTTAACGTAGCATTACCTTGGATAATGTTAGTGTGAATAATGTAAGCTGAATTTGGCTGCTGAAGATGCTAGTGCTGATAGCTGAAGATGCTGAAATTGATAGTTAAAAACGCTGAATCTAATAGCTTAAAACGCTGAAGTTGATAGCAAGCTAAAATATTAGCTTAAAGCCAAATTTGCCTAAAAAAAAGGAAAAAAAAAACTTAGGTTTGTCAAAACAGCTAGCATGTAGCTGAGAAAATAGCTAAACTTCAAAACTTCTTAAAAAAAACTGAAAAAAGCCTTAATTAGCCAAAACAGCTAGTATGTCGCTGAAATATTAGCTAAACTCCAAAATAGCCTAAAAAAAATCTTAGTAAATTCCAAAATAATCCAAAAAGCTAACAACTTTTAAAACTTTCAAATGGTAACTTTTTAACATAATTATGAATAAAAACAGGCAGGAATATTATTCCAGAATCAACTTAAACGTTAAATAATTTTCAATATTTTACTCTTCATAAAATATATATTTAGTCAAATTTACACAAGTTAGAAATGAGCGCAAGATAACATCGGTCCATTAATAACAATAAAACAAAATGATCTGGAGGGCCGGGTATAATTATCTGGAGGGCCGGATCTGCACCCCGGGCCTTGGCTTTGACACGTGGTGTAAGCAGAGGCAACAGTCCGAATTCTTTCACTACCCGCTATATAGTGAACTGTAAAGAGCGTTTGCCATTTTACCTTGAAATTTCCCAGAATTCTCTGCCAAATACCAGTGTGCATTGATGCTCACTAGATTTGGGAATATGGACCACAATGCATTGTTTTTGAGCAATTTTCATTTCATGAAATCCGTGACCTCATGTTCACAATTTAAAAAAGTGGTGAGCATGGCGTCCAAATTCCTTCTAAAATCCAGGGCACGTGATAGTCCCACACTATAAAGTTTTTTAGTAGTTCGGGATTAGGGTGGTAATTTGTACATAGACAGACAGCTCTCAGTTATAGATATTAAGGGGGTGGGGTTACTCCTACATGAATGGTCCCGCCTACAACTCGGAGATTAATTTTTAATTAACTAATTGCTTTCTGAAGAAACTATGTCCTAGAAAATGCCTTTTTTTAATTGCCTTAAAACTACATAATTATGATTAAAAGACCTCTAGGAATACTTTTACAATAGATCAAAAGATGATTGGAGTAGGACTTTAAACTATCTTTTTCTATCATAGGTGGCTTTTACCTTCCAAAGATGCCTTCAATATCAATTAATTAATTAATAATAAAATGAAATAATAAGATAATTAAATCAGTGATTTTCATGTGATGTGAAGTCCTTCAATGGTCTTCTTTGTGTTGATATACTAACCAGCCCCTTTCCTTCTCTTCACTGTCTCCTCCCCCACTGTCGTCCAGAATGTAACTACAACACAGATGGCTATGAAGGAGAAGGAGCAGAAGACGGCAAGTCCCAGGACGGCTCTGAGACGCTGCCCTACATAGATGAATCCCCTACTATGTCGCCCCAGCTGTGCGTGGCCCAGGGTCCTGACGGAGAAGTCATCTCCCCCACACCACCAGAGGGCCTGCATGAGGTGAGAACACAACCGCACATTGTTCAGTGTCAGACTCCTTCACATCAGCCTCAGAGGGATTGTTTCTGCCCCAAAAGATCCGCCTGAGAGTAGAGAGTTAATATACAATTCAATTTGAAATTAATGTATTCAGCTGTAAGGCTGCACAGTGGTGTAGTGGTTGGCACTCTTGCCTCACAGCGAGATGACCCTGGTTCAAATCCCATCCCAGCTGGGATTGGTGAATCTAAATTGTTCCTAGGTGGGAATGTGAGTGTGTGTGGCCCTGTGACAGACTGGCAACCTGTTCAGAGTGGCCTAATAGTAGCTGGGATGGCTCTATCAACCCTATGACCGCGAGAGGGATTCAGTGGGGTTATGAAGATGGATGAATGTAATAAAGCATAAAGGAGCTTAGAAAAAACATATGTGACAATAAGAAATTAAAACAACCTTAAATTTACTGCAAGCTAAAATATAGACGTTTCTTTGAAGTGTCTATTTCATAATCCAACTTTCTTTCAGTTATCCAGCATTCATCTTGATTTGAAAAAGTAATAAACGCATCCTGCTTGATGCGTTTTAATTTGGAGGAACTGATTGGATTAGAGTCTGCCTGAGTTATTGACTTCAGCGTTTCAGTCGACAAAGTAGTGCCAAGATTTTCTTAAGCTTGAAAGAAATAAACACGTAAAATTAAAGAAATAGAACAATTTAGAACAGGGGTCTGTGACTTTCAACGCTAAAAGAGCCGTTTGGTCCACTTTCTTACTGACCAAAACCATACGAGAGCCACTTTCTGTTCAGAAAAATATGCTTTATTTATGCTTTGTGGCCATTAAATCACGTTTTAATAACATCCCGCTTTTAAGTATTTATAAAAGTGCATTTTTTTTATTATTTATATAACAACTTTAACATATATTACTTTTGACAGAAGCATATACAAAATTAATTTTAAAATAAAATGCACCCTGTGTTCAATAAAATTAGATCATGTGATAAGAATTTATGATATCAGCTTATTCTAATAGATTCAACTTTTTGCCATAACTTTGCTATATTATCTGACATGTTAAAAATCTAAACATATTGTAGATAACATTGTTAACTAAAGCATTATGACCATAACTAAATACCAACAGTTTATTCAAAGCCAAAGAGCCACAACAGAAGGATAAAGGAGCCACAAGTAACTCTGGAGCCTCAGGTTGCAGACGAGAGGGACCTGGCTGCAGAAATGGCAGTTGACATCTCCAGCAGGAAGAGGATATTTCACAACTTTAGGCGGAAGCAGAAGTTGCACGCTATTAGATCATGCTTTAATCCCTAGAAGAGGAAAACTCATCTAACTCGTGGTGGGATTAGATTCTGCTTTAACCTGTGCCACTCACACAATCATTCAAAAATGGATATTTAAAACAAATTATTCAGATTTTCAGCACTAATGAAACTTAAAAAGGGGTAAAAATAAAATCTATAATCAACCCCTTCAAAATTCAATTCAATTCAATTTTATTTATATAGCCCAATATCACAAATTCAATTTGCCTCATTGGGCTTCATGCCTGTAGTTTTTACAGATGCACAGATGGAGTCATAAAATATGCACAATAGGTAAAAACTAAACAGACTATAAAGAACGGTCATCCCCTGTCCTTAGACCCTCCCTCGCAAAAGTGGTATTTAAAAAGTTTTTAGAACTGCAACACCCATTATTAAAGCTTAAAGCCTTAAAAACTCTAACTTAAAATGGGGTAAAAAAATTATCATTTGATTCTTTTTTTTTAAATTAAAATAAAAAAGTGTTCAGAATTGTAAAATTATTTTATTAAAGCTTATTTGGGGTGGAGTGGCTTCCAGTTCTTGTAGATTACATCATAGCCCAATGTTCTCAGCAGCGGCAGCTTCACCTGGTATTATTTCAATCTACATCAATGGATGACCTGGTTGTCGATCATTGACCACTCTCAGCTCCATCCACGGCGCATGCAGTGCATGCTCTCCCTGTGCATGCAGCGCGGACCTGTAACACATTTTAGCCACGATATCTGGACTGCCTGCAGCACACAGCAGGCGGCGCAGGCGGGACAGCAGGAAACAATTATTTAGCCAGATGGTGTTTGACACCAATAGCAACTTTACCACTATGAGAAAAAACTGGGTTCATTTGAGGACAGAGTGGCTGTTAGTTTTTGGTCATAGAATCCAGGTAAATACAAAATAAATATGGTTAATCATCCCTGAGCTCCGCTTTTTCACATTTTCTGTTATTTGGCATTCATCGTGCATGGTTGAACTCTTAAATGAGGTTAGGGAGAAGTGTTTTCATACTTAGTTTAAATTTAGTCCAGATTCTGATGCAAAAGCTCCAGTAAAATTGAAATCTGAGTCTATGTTGATCTTTTTTCATTCAACACACTGTGTCTGTGTGGTTGTATTCTGGACCTCCTTTAATCCTATTCAAATTACATTAGAAAAGCACGTTTTAGCCATCTTATATTGCCACTTCTTATATATTTTATCCATTTAAGTAGATTTTAGAAGATCTATTGTGTGCATAATGTTAATCTTGCTGATCTCAAACTTTTAAATCTGCAGTCTAGCTCCTCAGCTTGCTTTTTTCTGTCTTTAGTGTTAGTATTTTAGCTGTTTAATCAGTCTATCGTACATATGCCTGTGCTGGTTTTTAATTTTTGATACTTCATAAATGATTAATGTTGGTATTCAAATATTTGTGATCTACAACCTAGACCTCTAAATGAAGATATGTCTCCATCTAGTGGCAGTAACTCGATAGTGAACACAGAAAACAGCATGGGGATTTGAGTTGTTGATTTTAAAAATGTTACTTATTGTTTGTTGCTTATGATTTATCTGAAGCTTAATGTCTACAAATCCTGTTCTGATATGAGAATAGATAACAGGATAGTTTGTCTGTTTTTCACTTTTTTTAAATGTGATGCTTCAAAATGCAACTTTAGTTCTCACAAGAACTTTTAAATCAATTAATCAGTCACAAGTAACACATCTGTGGAGAGTCATTCATCCAGAATGGTTCCACAGCAAAATAATATTGTTAAGAAGTCATCTAAATGCTGTTTTTTAAGTCAAAGACATTGTGAGAACCGAGAAAGACTCTTGGATAAGAGGCCAAATGTCAAAACGTTTTCTACTACAAACACAATAATCAAGCTAACTAGATCTCTTTAAGTAGTAATATATTTGAAATATCTCCCCTTAAATCCCGAATTTATTGGATATGATGCACCGCTCAACCCACCTTAAAATATTTTGGAAGTCTAAAAAAAAATATCCTAGATAAAGGTCAAGTAGAGATGGGATTCTGCTCATTTTTGTCATGTTGACCTGGTACTCTATACGCGTTGAAAACAAATTAAAGTAAGTAGCAGGAGTGGTTTAGGTTAAAAAAGCTTAACAGCAGCTCTTCTATCTCAGGAAGTTAAAGTGGACTGGACTGTCTTCCCTGATTCTTTTACAGAGCCTCAATCGAGAGTGTCTTGTGTCTCAGTATGAAACAGCTGAACAGTCAAGAAGAACGGGAGGGACTTAGCCCGGTTAAGACAGCACTAGATTGTGAGAGGTCAACTACTGGATCTAGACTCGGGTCTATTCTGCCAGAATACAGAAAAAGGTTGCAAGGATGGCAAAAGATATCTCCTTTATGCCACCTTTTATACCACTATCATTAGGAAGCAGGTTCAGGTGTATAAAATCTAAAATAAGCTAACTCTGGAACAGTTTTTATAGCTCCTCCTTTAGGACAAGGCCAGCAACACACAGTTATGGACAATTCCCGCAAAACATAAATTCCCATCTTACTCCTTTTTAGCTTATAAACTGTAATCGTATTTTTTTCTTTACTGGAGACCTAAAGGAATTGTTTTTCTGTCTTGGTCTTCGAGACTGGCATTCTTTCTTTTCCTGTTTTCCTCTCTGCTTTAATTAGCCCTTCCACCCAGATTATTGGCTGATAGTTGTGTTGACATAAAAACCTCTGCTGAAGTTCTCTGGAACAACTGCTAAATAAGACAAAACAAGCAAACTTTAGGTCAAGCGAAGGAAAGAAGCCCCTCTTGTTAAAAGTAGGCGGAAGTGATGGATTGAGTCAACATATCTTGACTCATATTTTTCTTTTCTTTTCTTATAACTGGCAATTAATGATTTTTCCAGTGTGTTCCTTGACCGTGTGTCATTTTGACAGCACTATCTTCCATGCTGTGCTTTTAAAACCACTGAACTATGTGACCTGTAATTAGAGTCTGTCTTACATTAGTCAGCTGTAGCTCAACATCTACAGCTCTCAACAGATCAATAAAGAGACGACGGGCAAGGAGGAGATGGGAGGGGTCAACGCTGTAGCGTGTGCTGCTGTGAGGGAGGCAGGACCTGCGTCTTTCTTAAAGGAGGAAGTGACTTTTGTTTGAGAGCTGAAAACGAACCCAAAGAATGAAGCAGACACTCCTCCAGAGTTGCTTTCAAAAGAACGGCTTCCATCGAGGAAGTGGCTGGGTTGCGTTTGTTGTGAGGGGAGGGGCCTGTGCAGAAGGAGGGGACACCTCATCGACCATAGTGGAACAGCACACGCTCATAAAAAGCCACACTAACGCCAGGAAGCCCGGCAGAGGATGGGGGTGGGGTTGCGCCGGCAGGGTCCTCTCCCTTTCTCCTTCTGTCGGTGTCCGGGCGGCTCGCGCTGAAGCCTGATGTGGCCCTGAAGAAGAGGAAATTGAAAACAGAAGAAGAAGAAGAGGGGGAGGAATACAAAAACAGAAGAAACCATGGGGGAGGAAGAGGAGGAAGTGCTGGGCTACTTGGACAGGGTGCTGGAAGAGGAGATGGTTGAGTACGGAGATGGGGATCCCATCACTCTGACACATAGACATTTTAAGGTGAGGCAGAGGCCGGACAGCTGGGTACAGGATGATGTTGTTAACACCTCGCGCAGCACTGTGCGCCAGTGTACTGATAGAAAAATTGGAAGTTGAACTCCTAGCTTGGCATGTTTATGTGCTGCAGATGCAGCATGAAAACACAGCTGCTCTTCTCCTGCTCTGCAAACGTGGCCGATTTGTGTTGACCTCTTGCTTGTTTCTGTGCGTACTCCTCTCAACACATGAATCGACAAAAAAAAAAAAAAAAAAGAAGGCTAGCTTACACCGCTCTGCTGTGCTGCTACTATTATCAGCTCTGTTATCGCACCCAAGGAGAACAGAGGGTGCAATAGAAAAGCAGGCAGCGCTTCCTCCGTTGAGTAAATACACTCTCAGGAGGAGGTCACTCTGGAAAAATCCGTCCACCACTCATGTATTTCTCATCTTGGCCTCCTCACACTGTGGCTCTTTGTATATAACGAAGGGAAAATATTCCTCTTCTTGAGTTTTTTTCCCTCCACTATGGTTCTGTGACATATTTATCACTGAAACTTCAAGTCGAGGACATCTGCAGCACTTTTGTGAGCTGAATCTGACGTACAAAAAGTGCAGTCTGTAAACTGCCTCTGGGATAAATTTAAAAATGGCCCATCATAGGTAGTGATATTTTGTTTTATTTCATTTATTAAACATTTTTTAGTTGTGCTATTCTAGTAAACTCAAACAGAACTTGCGGAATGCCCCTTTGTAACTGCTGGTTGTAGCCTGACATTTATAGACTCTGTCACTATGACTTCACCAAACCGCCGGATCAAGCTTTCAGCCATGTGCTGGTTTAGTTCTCAGCTTGTACACACACCACAGGACTGTAAACACAGAGCCTCACTTATACTGTGAACCCTTCAGAGAAAGTGTTTGTCAGCAGACGGAGGGCAGCAGTGAACGGTTTAACGCCTTCTTCCGTCACACGTCAGGCACCACTCGTGTGCTGATATCGATGTAAGGATCTCCCTCCGTTAATAAGTAATCTGCTCTTTTGAGAGACTTTGAAGGCATGGCTCTGAATTACAGTTGTCCCATTTTATGGTTTTGACTAAAGATCTGACTGGTTAGCAGTTACATGCTGTAAGGATTTACTGTGATCGTTCCTTCGTGTCATGTGTCTGTGCTTAACTGTGCTTAAGTTTGCTTTTCACAGATCTTATAAAGGTATTGGCCGAATCCGAAGTCTTCCCGTCTGGCTTCTCCTTACCCCTACATTTAGCTCTCCAAACAGAGGGTTATGGAAAAGTAGTGTTTTCAAATTTGGACGTCACTACCACTCGCTGACTCATCAGTAGTTGCTGGCACATCCTATTGGCAGTGGGCCCTGCATCCCTCTGCTGTGAGGGTTAGCCCTTGAAAAACTATTTCTGACACCCCTTACCCTTCAATATGAGGGGTAGGGAGAAGCCATAGAGGAAGAATTCAGATTCAGCCTTTTACTCTATTTTATAGAGTCAAAGTTTAAAGTCTGATCCATTCATAGACGAAGCAAAGTTTTTTGGAACATGTGATGTGCTATCATGATGTTTGACCGTGTCTTCAAATAAATAAACCTCAGATCAAATAGAGGATATGACGAAACGCAGTGACATCTCTTTCTCTACTAAACCACCATCATGTAGAAACGTTTGTTGAAATAGGACCTCTCTGTCTGCTTCTCTAGAAATAAAAGGAATGTTGCTAAAAGTGTAGTTCTTATGAACTAATATAACCACCCAGACTTCATCAGATAGAAATTGTGCAGATTAATTCCAACTCGTAGCTCATGAGCAAATCAACAAACCTCGTAGTTAATTTTCAGTGTGCGATTGTCCCTAAAAATCACCTGTTGTATCCTGTATGTATGTGTAATATTTACATATTCATTCATAAAAGGGTTTCTCAAGACTGAAGTGCTGTGGAGATCTTTTGAGATCCATGAATTCAGCAGTAGAGTTGTACTGTTTACTACACAGATCATGAAAATTCGTAAAAGAATGAGGCTCAAAGTTTTATCAGAAGTCAATCATTGTCTATTCATATTTTATTTACACTGCTGGATATTAATGCATCTGTTATTACAGTTCTATTAAGTTAAATCATGTTCTTCCTTGTACACAAGTTAAAAAAGTTATAAATTAACCATTTTTTTTTTTTTTTTTTTGCTTTGTTGTGTGTTCAGATTTAGACCTGCCTTATAGCTCAAGTTAATAGCTGAATTATTGTTAGTTTGTTTTTTGATTGACAATTTTAAATTGACAATTCTCTGAGAAATATAGACATGAAAACAGAAATGTTGCTCTGGTGCTGCTGCCTGGAGGTAGTGGGAGAACAAGTCCTTAAAATGTTTGACTTATGCTACTAGAAACTATTCATATATATATTTTTTAAGTATATTTTTTGTTGTTCATCTAAACAAAGTGATAAGGCGACAGCACTTAGATCATTCAGATAATTAGCTGCACTGTTTCTATTAAATGAAAACTAGATAAAAAATCATTTTGGGTGAGTCTATGAGTGTGTGATGTAACAAAATTCTGAAAAACCTATTAACATACAGACTTTTTCTTTTCAGGGAGACCTTGAGAAAGGTCTGGAGATGAAGAAACTGGTGCTGTCTGGGTTTTTGACCAGTGAAGAGATCTACATCAACCAATTAGAGGCTCTACAACTGGTGAGACTCACATGCAGGCAGAACGATCACACAAAAAAACTTTCAATTCTACTCTTCTCTGCTCCCGTTACAGAATCATGAATGTATTTGTAGTTGCCCAGCATCAACCTTTAGCTTTAAAAGAATGACCTATTTACCTCTACAGCGGCTTAAGGCATTACATTATCTGAATGATAAGTCAATCCCAAACTTTCATTAAATGTGCAATTTAAATTTCTACATTATATTGGTGACTAGTTGCAAAAACACGTCAAAATGATGAAAGCTATGAATAAATAGTTGTAAAGTTTTACTAAATCTCTACAACAGGTAAAGGATCATGCAAAGACATTTCCTAATAGGAAAAGAAGAAGGTTTCTTCTTATTCCACATTATAAAATAATATCATTTTATAATTTTTTATATTTAATTTTAAATTAAATTTTCTTTAATATAATTTAATTTTAAATTGTATGTTTAACTTTATAGTAATTCTTAAAAAAAATGAATGTTAACCTTTTTTTTAAACCTATTTTGTTGCTGTTTTTAAAATTCAAATGATAGAATGTTAACAATAACTAAAATCTGATTGGACAAAACCTTAAATCTTTTTTTCTACTTCTAATTTTTTTAAAATGTTTTCTTACTTTAATTTTTATTGATTTTTTTTACTTTTTGAACAACTGAGTTTTATAAGATGATCTGCAAATATTCCTAAAAAACAGAAGCACTTTGCTTTTTAATTTTTTTAATAAGTTACTACTGAGGAAGTTCACTAAAGTTTTTCAAAGAAAACACAATTAAATAGGTGTCACTTTAAAATGTGAATTTTTTTAACCATTCAGCTTTTTTTTGTTGTGCATTTTTTGACTCTCTTCAGCTAATCTCTCATCAAAATGTGGATTTTTTTTGGTATTTATCTAAATGCTTTCAAAAATGTCCATCGTTTCAGTTTTAAAAAGCCACACATTCATTTTAATAAGAAATGCATCTTTCATCTTTAAACTTTTCTACACCATGTTTTAGAATATTGTCTTTTAATAATTGGGAATCTGGGGCATTTACATTTTTTAATGGTTTCAATTTATAAACTTTTATGGTTGTTTTATTTTTCAATATAAATATGCATAATTATTATTTTCATAAATATTTTTGCTGACTGTAGAATCTTTTAATCCTAATTATGACACATTTACACAAGCTGTGTTTAATTTTTAAAGGTAAAAAAATAAAAAACACCATGAGTAAATATGTGGATAGTGGATATGTGGATTTTTCCTCTGTTGCTATCTATCTCCCTAACAATATCAGCTGTTTTGTAGCTGACCTGTATAAACATAATGTGTGTTGACACATATTTAATGACATCACCAGACGTGTGTTTGTGGCATTTTAATGACTGTGATTGGTGAAATATTAGCTTAACAGCTAAATGATTCATGAGGTAAACTACTGTAGTATGCAAATCCATTCATGTGTCTAACACGTTTGTTCAACCTGAGGAGTCATTTTTATTCGTGTGCTTTGCTGTGTCCACGGTGCATCTGCAGCTGATACCTCTGAAAGGAAAAGCTTCCCTGATGGCCCTGTAATCAGTGTGCCACTGACTCATCATTAACTCAAGATGGCTGAAGTGTGAGCCTTTGTGTCAGAGTTAATTCTGTCGCTCTTCCCCACCCACCGTGGCCACTCCATGCGTCTGTGATTAAGTATGTCAGCATGCAATCCCCTCTTTAGGAAGGTCACAGCCAGGAAAAGACCACTTTCCAATCTGTCACTATCACAGGATCTTTGACCTATATAACTTTATTTATGTTTGTGGTGTATTTTTTTTTTCTTTTTTTCCTCTGTCTTGCTGCTGCAGCCTCTGCGGCCCCTGAAAGCCACAGCCACAACATCCCAGCCCGTCCTGACTATGCAGCAGATCGACACCATCTTCTACAAAATCCAAGACATCCTCGAGATCCACAAAGAGTTCTTCGACGCCCTCTTACCCAGCATACAGCAGTGGGACGAGAAAGTCACAGTTGGACATTTGTTCAAGAAGTTGGTGAGTCTGACACGACCTCGGCAGTCGCCTTCGTCATTCACAGGGAACATGCAAACCGCTTTCAAAAGGGAACTGTTGGAGCTTCATGAGTCACTGGTTAATGATTTTCCGCGTAAGTGACTGTGTGTTGTGCACCCTGTCTTTATTCTGACAGCGTGCACACAAGTGTTGCAGCCTCTGACTGTGGTGCCTAAAACTTGCTCCTACTCCATAATAATGGAGCAGCATCGCTGTGTTTGTGTGTAGACATGATGGGAAGCTTTTTTTTTTCCTGCAAAAAGATCGTTGATGTTAACATATTGCTTATATTAGTTTTACGTGTACAGTGTGGGTGTGTTTTGTTTAATTGCTTGAGTCTGGGATTGTTTAGGGACTTTTTGTAACTTCAAGAAGAGAAATCCAAGCAGGATTTAGTTCTTAAATGTTTTTTGGAATGAAATGTCAACTCCAGTCACTCCTAAAAGTATTGCTCATCTCACAAGCCTTTTTCTGAAATAACAGTGTTTTTAGCTTACCACACTGAGAGGCAGTGGAAATGGAATTTAATTGACAATACGTTTTGCTTAAACATTTATTTATTTTCCTGTTGGACATTTACACTTCTGTTTGGTTACACCTTTGCCCTCATATGTCAAAGTCCCTGAGCACAGTAAGGATCCATGCTTTCTTAGAACCAAATCTCTGCTTTCTGGGAAATAAGGGAATATATGGTCTAAGACGTTGTTGAAGTGGCCATATTATTATACATATCCTAAAACAAATCATAAAATTTGTTGGATGAAAGTCATGCATTTGCAAATTAATCGTTAGTGTTTTTAGTGTCTGTAACAAGATGATTCTGGAGATTTATCTTTTTATTTGTTTGTGTTGCTTATGGTTGGCTGCATACAACAAAGCACAGATGGATTTGGGGAGATTTGTAAGACAGTATTTGTCAAGGAGCTTCAATGCGTAACTGCAGCTCCAGGTGGCTCAATTTTAACATTGAGAATGTTACAGATGATTTTAAAGTTAGCATTTATCTTTGATCTAAAGAAAACTAAAATAAAAGTGTTGTAAATAACTATACTCATCTTTCACATTATATTTTTATTTTTACACATGGATATAAGTTGACACAGTTTGTTACAAACATTCTTTTTTTTTACCCAGCAGACTCCTGGCCAGTAAAAATCTCTATTTTAATTTAAAAAATGCCCCCCCACCTCCCACCCCAACCAAAATCCAGCTTTATAGAGTGATTTTAAATAACCTATCTTGCATAAATTAAAGGGAATAAACCAAAACTACTCAGCAGAGGTTACATCTAGGCAAAATAAACTGCATCCACTGCTCCACAGTTGAAATACCTATTAGAAGCAAGGAAAAGGATTGCAATGCGTATCGTATCGTGAGACACAGATCGGGATACGTATCGTATCACAGACACCCTTCACAAACGGCGACATGACATTGAGTCTTAAGCCTTGAATCTTCTTAGGAATGTTGAATTGTTGATCCTAAGCTTAGCCTTGTCTTATCAGAGCAGTTTTTGCGATTTGACTTTTTAGAAAAAGTAAGGGTTTGTGTTGCTTTTGAGTAAACTTTTACACAGCTGAGCCTGCTTACAGACAACTGACATAAAATTTGAAAGGCACTGTGAAAATCCAAAAACAAAGTCTACACATGCAGCATCGCACAAGTAGTTATTTGAGCTGATATTGGGAGTGGTTGCTGCATAGACGTAGAACCGTTGACTTCTGGTAATTATGTCAGGTAGAACATTGCTATGCCATAGAAGCACTTGTAAATTGGCCCAGGTTATTTTATTTATTGAATAATTTTAGCTACGTAAAAAGTCCTGCATTTGTATATTTTTCATGATGATGTGTCTTCTCTCGCACCTTCATGTGTCATCCATTATTGTAGTCATCAGCTCCCATCTGTGCTGTGAGGGGAGCAGCAAAAGACTTAGTCACAGGGGTTCGATGAGCGTACAGATGGCAGTGTAATTGGCTGGTTTTTCTCCCTACTGCTTCTTGTCAACAGCTTGAAGGCCACCAGAGAGACAGTGTTCTGAAAAACAGACACAGAGGAGATAAAGGCGGGCACCGCTCTACGTTTTCTCACCTTCCTCAAGGGTGAAGGGAGGGAAAATCTTGCATGCAGTCTGCAAATGTCAAGCTGCAAGTTATCCAACACATTCTCCATGTCCTGGTAGTTTGGGTTGGGTTTTAAAAAAGGTTTTGCGGGGTAAAAAAAAAATGATGAATTAAGTTGTTTCACATCAAACTGAATGTATTCCTGAGTTCAATGTCATGTATGATAACTAAAAAGATTAACAAAAAGCAGAAAATACAGACAAAGCAACAAATCCTTTTTACATTGATCTAAACATGGAAAAGTGTCATCATATATTTTTCACAAAGTAAAAAGAAATGTTTTGTTGCTTTTTGCCTGCCAGTTGACATATTATTGTTAAAATACAAAGAGATAGATTTGGTTGAAAAGCTTGATTGATTAGTTAAATGGGGCAGAGACGAGAAGTCTTCTTCTTTCTCTCCCCTTTCATTTTCACCAAGGACAAGAGTATCATGGACATTCTTGTTGTGTGCTACGAAAATGAACTAAACATTCTGTAAAGAAAAAAAGTACATTTTAGTATTCAGAACAATCTAGGGTGAAATTTTTGGGCACTTGATTTTGGAATTGTAGATTTGAATAGCTCTATAAAACAGCTAACGCACTATATGGTGCACTAAGTAGTGAAAGAAGTCGAACACAACCAAAGACTTTGCAAAAGACTTTTTGCTAAAATGACTGAGCAATTTGAACACAGAATATATATATAGTCATTTTTGTGTGTTTTTTGGTATTGTAAATATGAATCTGCCCATCGCCCACCTCATTCCCCAAAAATGTGATGAACAATGTGACAAACGGCACAACAATCCTTAAAACTTCCTTTTATAAGTTGAATTTGCAGAAACTTTAAAGTTTTAAAAATTGGTATTCTGCTATTTGGACTATTTTGGCATTTACTAAGATTATTTTAGGCTATATGTAGCTAATATTTCAGCTACATGCTAGCTGTTTTGGCTAATTAGGCTTTTTTTTTGTTTTTGTGGGCTGTTTTGGAGTTAGGCTAATATTTACACACTGGCTGTTTTAACTAATTTAAGCTTTTTTTTTGTTTTGTTTTTTAGAATTTTGAAGTTTAGCTATTTTTCACCTACATGCTAACTGTTTTGGCTAACCTATGTTTTTTGTTTTTTTCTAGTTTTTTAGGGTAGTTTGGCATTTAGCTAATATTTTATCTGGCTATCAGCTTCAGCATTTTCAGATATCAGCTTCATCGTTTTTAGCTATCAATTTCAGCATCTTCAGGGCCAAATTTAGCTTACAACATTCACTCTAGCATTATCACAGGTAATGCTATATATCAAGTTTATAACTATGTTAACAAATTATGTTTTTAAAGTTTTAAAAATGTAGTTTAAGAGTGTTCAATAAATGTTTATCCTGTCCGATCTAAGGTGTGTTTTGGATTTTGGCCCCCTGTGCGATTGAGTTTGACACCCCTGATTTAGAGGGTATTTTAGCAACCCATCTCCAAAATAAATTGGAAGGCTTTATTAGTCTTTTATGGCCTCTCTCTTGAGTCCAACTTTTAGCTTCATTCCAAGAATTGAAATGAGAGGAACCAAATG
Source organism: Oryzias melastigma (assembly GCF_002922805.2). Classification (NCBI taxonomy): domain Eukaryota; kingdom Metazoa; phylum Chordata; class Actinopteri; order Beloniformes; family Adrianichthyidae; genus Oryzias; species Oryzias melastigma. Next base: position 4,234,053 of record NC_050525.1, on the reverse strand, counting down.
AAAGGGATTGTGGGTAAAAACTTAAGCATCCAGTCTTCCTCCAGCTGAATCCAATCTGATGGCTTTGATAATAAGCAGTCTGCTCTTCAGCTGAGCTGCAGGCATTTCTCCACCAGGATGCATATTCATGCTCTGCTGGTCTGCAGCTTGCGTTACAGTGCACATGTGCTTCAGAAAGAGGCTGCAAATGAGAGGCAGGGAAGTGCTCTCTTTTGAGATCACCAACACGTGCATCATACATTAATGTTGGGCATCTGAAAAAGGATTTCTTTTTTTACCTCTCCATTCAGAAATTTGTGATGAGAATAAACTTTGGCACAACTGTCATCGTGCATCAGTTGGTCTCACACTCCCTTCTCTCTTTTGTCTGCTCCTGCATGTTTCAGGCCAGCCAGCTGGGAGTGTACAAGGCCTTTGTAGATAACTACAAAATAGCTCTGGAGACGGCAGAGAAATGCAGCCAAGCCAACATGCAGTTCCAGAAGATATCTGAGGTGAGCTTGACCTTCATGATAGAACGACAATAGAGAAATAAGAAGCTTTTAGCTTAACCGAGTGCTCAGATACTCGTTACAGCTGTATAAGCTACTGCTCATTTTTTCACGCTTTGATTGAGAGTCTAACTTTGAGATATTCTTTAATGATATTACATATGCTATTTCTGCAGTCAGAACAAAACATAGAATAATGGACTCCTATTTAACTTTATTAGCAACGACAGAAGAATGAACACAAGTTCACGAGCGCCCTTTACATTGTGGCAGATCTACTGCTACTTTTCTGCTTTTTCTCCCTTTAGATGTTTCTCATATGTGTAATAATGTTTTTTTTTTCCTTTTTTATTTTAGAATCTTAAAGTCAAAGGGCCTAAGGACTCAAAGGACTGCACCACAGTTTCAATGGAAGGTAGGTTCAAATGAATGTGTGACTGTGTTATAGTACCATACAAAGGCCTCTTAGTACATCCGAACTACATCAAGAAGTGATATGTATTTAAATGATACATTTTCTTATTTATTGTTGAAATATATATGGTTTTTGTTTCTTTCTTGGACATAGTTTCTGCAGATCGGAAAGAATTAATAAAAAATGTCTCTGAGTTTTGAGCGACACTTTTAGCACGGAGGAACCCCTTCTCCCCAAGTGACTCAGAGCTCTCTGTTTATGCCCTCTTCTGCTAGTTTACAGCCCCTCATACCCCCAACCTGCATCATTGATGTCACAAAAATGGAGAGTAATATTGGAGTAACAAATATGCTCTTTTTTAATTTGTTCTTTTTTTGGTCTTCTTTGGATTCACAATGATTTGAATAAAGACATTCTCAGAAATTCAGTTTGATGCCAGTTTTTCTTATATGTCCTCTATTACAAGAAACATGCATCCTAAAAATGTTTTTTTTTTATCAGAGTGAGTCTTTAATAATTACAACCAGAATTTATTTTTTAAGTGTCTTTCTGACCAATTTTATAGAAATAGTAATTTAATTTCCCAGCAGAAGTGGGCACAGTCTTATACAAACTAAAGTACCAACCCTGGCTTTAAGAATTGTAGCACTGCTGTGTTTGAGAGGCCAGAAAAGCACAGCAAATTCAAACTGTAAGCCAAAGAAATGTAGTTTTGTGGAGAGATAAAGATCCCAAACAATGCAGAGGATGCTGTCAGAACACCTCCACAGAGCCACAGTCTGAGCACCTGCATCGATGCAGCAATTCATACAAAGTAGTAATGTAAAAATGCAATATATATTACATTTAAGTGTCAAAAAGTTCATATGTTATATTCAAATGACAGAAATGTTTTTTTTTCAGTGACTGCAATCATTTGAATAAAAACATAAATCTAAAACTCTGAGTTACCAATCATGACCGATATTCCAGGTTATGGCTGGAGGGACGTTTCCTCTGACTGTCTTTTCAAAAGCCTTGCTTCGCTCTACCTGTGTTTGCTGTGGTGGGCTTGGGGAGGCACACTAGTGCACGAGTGAGCTGCTCTGCCTCTCCCTCCCTTTGGCTGCATTTCTGCTAGAGACGAGAGGCAGAGAGCAGATTGAGGAGACGAGAGGAGAGATATGGAGGTGCTGCTGGTCCTCAGGCTGTGTTGTAACTGCACATACGGTAACAACTGCTTTATGTCTGATGTTTGAGAGGGACAGCTTGTGTTTTTATTAAAATAGGTGAATCTTTTGTTGTTGATATCTAATTTGATTTTAGACTGTTGGAATGAAAGGCAGGGACAGATATTACCAAGCTTTGATAATGGAAGTGTACTGAGAAAATATGCAGATGATGTTTTCTTATTTATTCCTCAGCACATAGTTGATGTTCTTTTTCCTTATCTTTGTATATTTCTAATGTGTAACACGATCAGCTGGTTCATGAAGTTTGGTATGAAAGCTTTGGAAATTGGAGTTTTCTGAGGCTAATAAACATGTGATCACCTTTTTTCTGGACTAAATTTCCAGTAAATAAACGTTAGCAAATGATCGGATGTTCCTGTGCGAGAGCGGGTGGCTCGCGGAGCTTGTACATGCCTGTACTTTGCTCACGCCTTGCAGACGTGTGCTGTTTGTGGAGATTCTTCCAGAGGGTAGAACTTGTGCTGCAAAGAAAAGCAGAGAAATGCGTACAAATATATTAGCAGCTTTGTGGTTCTGTGTTTTCTGGCTGATCGTCAGCAAGTCTCAGTTTAGTGTAACTGTGAAAGACTTGTCAATTTATTTGCTGTAAATGTGAAGGAAATGCATTAATTTATAAATTTTTCTGGCTGTGCTTTATATTCTGAGTGGCTCTGCAGTTTTCACACTTATACAATAGTTTTGAATAAATGCAAATCCTGTAAAACTGTTATATATTCATGAAAACTTCTGGTCTAATCAACACACCATTTTTTCTTGTTTGCGAACTTGTCAATGCTTTTTCATTTGTTGGTTTGATCTGGTTTGTTTTCCTTTAAATACTCATCTGTACAACCGGCTTATATCCTCAATTGCTTATTTCTTAAAATTGTAATACTCTGGATTTAACCATAATATTGGGATTTTCTTTGAAAAGAAAATTGCACCAAAAATACGCAAAAATAAAAAACGCAAGTTAAAATGTAAAAATTACTTGGCAAATATATATATTTTTTATATGCATTTCTTGCTTTGATGTGCCTAAGTTATATTTTTCTATCTGGATTTCACGTGACCTAGACCTTTGTTATTTTGGATATAAGTGTCTGTGGTGTTAATTATTTCTCTTTTTTTTTAATTACCAAAGTTACAGTCTACATGCCTTCTGACTTTTGAGGTGCATTCACACCAAACACGATCCAATGTTAAGTCGATGGTACAGACGTGAATTGAGATGATTTGAAGTCCTGCAGTATGGCGGCCTGGCAGCAGCTCAATTTGAGTGGTGAGGTGCAAATTGGGCGACACGGCCAATACATAAATATCTGAAGTTTGACAGGTCACAGTATTGGATCTGCCAATCAGCAACTCGGCTTTGGGCATGTGAAATATTCCGTGACTCGATCAACAGGTAGAATATTAATCCAATGAGATCGTTTTTATCCTGAACTTCAATTTATTTCCTTAACCTGCTGGTTTTGCAGAGCTCATCCGGCTCATAGGCGGGATACACCGCTGGTTTTCGCTCCCACGGCGGAGCTCACTTGCTCAATATGCCGCCACAACGCCAGGAAAATGTTTTAATAATCACATAAACCCAAACATGGAGACATGATTAGCAGTGTTTTTGTAGAACTCTTCACAATGAATAAACCTGATCTATCATCTGTGTTTTCATACATTCTAAGTGAGAAATCTACATACACCGCTCCTAAAAACATTAGCTAGTAGCTCCTCCCACATGTGGCCAATGTGTCAAGCTCAGGCAGGTGGCGAGCAGTGAATTCACCATGTGGCAAAAGAGGAAAATTTGTTGTTCGAATCCCATTTGTTGTGAATGTACCTTAATACTTTTAAACCCAAAGCAGTTTCTCTGGACTTTTTATTTGATCCGTCCTCTGTTAGGAAAGATGAGCCATCAATAACACATTTACTCAGTGACATAATGAATTGTAAGCAACATCCAAGACATTCACCGCTAACTTAAGCTAGTTCTTCAGCTGTGGAGCCTCAATATGTAGATTTTTTTAACATATAATATAGTCCCAAAGCACATTTTTTCAGCCCAACACATACAGAGGATCCTAAAGTCTTGCTGAAGTCCCTGCTCTTGACATGAATATAAATGTGTAAGCACATGTTCTCCTCATCCGAGTGTGCCAGAGCAGGATCTGTCTCAAATCCCTCCTCAGAGTTAAAGTTTTGCTTCAGTGATCCACTGTAAGAGGCCACACTAATGACCAGTGTGGAAACGTTTCAAAAGATTCAATAATGCCATCAGGAAAATGATCCGGCTGGTACGATCCTTTGTTTTCACCGGAGCCACGACTCGTCTTCCCTTCGATTTGAACGCAAATTACATTTTGTAAATAGAGATGAGCTCCGTCTCTGAGTAAAACATTGTAATCTGGTTTCTCTGTACATTCACACGGCTGGATTGAATTTGCTAAGTGGGATTAAACCTATAGACTCGCTATTGAATATGCAGAAATTCCTGAACAAAAATAATGCACTGCAAGCATGCCTTTTCTTCTTCTCTCCTGCAGGCACTCCCTCTGATTATAGCAAAAGAATGTCTCAAACTGAGCTCAACCAAATGATAGTAAACATCATCAAGCTAAAGAATTTTTTTTAAAAAGCAACAGAAATACCTGGTAAAGGACATAACATAACTACAAGTTGAGCTGCCCCAACATCAGGCATATTTTCAGAGAATAGCTGAAAATATACTTTATTGTTGTATATCGTGATATCGTATCGTGATATAAAATGTTTTATATAGTGATATACATTTTTTCCATATTGCTCAGCAGTAGCGCACCTCATACGACAGCATCAGCCAAACATCACAAGACACCACACACACGAAAATGGTATGTTCCATTTTATATGACGCCCGGACTCCCTTAGGATGGCATATGAGCCTGAAACCTGTGCAGCCGCTTAAGTCCACGACCCTCCACGGTCCCAGACAACCCAAAAAACGTACAGGTCAAACTGTGCAAATGACTAAGGCTTAAAGCATCACTGCAGAGTGAGAGGCTATATATTAGTTTGGTCTGAGGAAACTTGACCTGCCATGTGTGTGTGTTTGTGTGGATCAGATACACTGACTCATTCATCTCTTCCCCCACAGCTCTTCTCTACAAGCCGATCGATCGTGTTACCAGAAGCACACTTGTCCTTCATGTAAGTACCAAAACTGACACCTTTTGGTTTTCAAATTCAATAGAACTCTGGATTTTTGTAAAACATGCAATTTTTCAGGCATAACACACCTGTTTATTCATGGGAATAAACAAAGTTTTAGGTTTTTTTTATGAAGATCTAATCATTTAGTGCTAGAATTAAGACTACAAGGAAAACTCAAATCATCTACGTAGTGTTTATGTAATGTCTTTTGGTATCCTCATCAAAAATCTCCCCTTTCATTAGAGAAAGAAGCTCTTCTTCTATTAACCTCAGCCATATTTGCTCTTGTTTGAAAGTGACAGAGAATATTTAGTAGGAAACGCTGCTGAAGTCTGAAGTCTCTGCTGTCATCATTGTGTAGATTTGATAAAAGTAGATCAGAAAGCAAAACAGGTGGCTGTCTTTCTTTTGGAAAATTGTTTAAAAAAGTGGTCAATTGAATGAATTGAATCAGTTTTTGTTTTTTTCTGGTGCAGGACTTGCTGAAACACACCCCCAAGGACCACCCAGACTTTCCTTTGCTGCAGGACGCTTTACGGATTTCACAAAACTTCCTTTCCTCCATCAACGAGGAGATCGACCCTCGCAGAACCGCCGTCACTACGCCCAAGGGGGAGGTGGGTGCATGAATGAATGGGGCAACAGCTTTAGAGTCCACAAACAGGAGCTTGGATGGATGCTGTGATGATGTACTTGTGAAAACACGGTGACCTGAAACATCATCTGTCACTTAAACATGGATGGATCAGAAATAACTGAGCTCAGATTCTGTTTTAGGCCCGGCAGCTGGTGAAGGATGGATTTCTGGTGGAGGTGTCTGAAAGCTCCAGGAAACTACGACACGTTTTCCTCTTCACCGATCTGCTACTGTGTGCTAAGATGAAGAAGACGTCTGTGGGGTGAGCTTCTACACCAATCCTAAGCTTTCCCTTTATCGTGTGTTGTGGTCCACCATTGGAGTAGCAGAGTTTTACTGTAAATTATTATTTTTTAAAAGGTTTCACAGCCGTAGTCATCATCCCAGTATTACACGCTGATCTCTAACCTGGTTTCATAAAGCTGATTAAATCGTCTCATGTTTGCTGTTCTATCATTTTAGAGCTTTTTTTATACGAGTCATTCTCGCACTACCCCATTTTCCACACTAGAGGGAGCTCTGGATTATAAGGCGCACCATCTATGGATGGTGTATTTTCAAATTTATGTAATCTGTAAGCCAAACCAAAATATAAAGCACCTTAAACGAGACAAAAGAGTCAGAGATAAGTCATTATTTATTCAAACTTTATTAACTGCGCTTACAGTAACTCTAGAACTTTTTTGGAACACGTTAGCTGCGTAGAAGCGTTGGACGTGTTAGCACATTCACAATATTATTAACTCCCAGCCTTGTTTGCAACTTGTAAAAAACACACTGATACCACAAAAATAAACTGTCTACGGTAACCCCGACCTTGTTAGTAGCGCATTAAAAACACAGTCCGACACCGCTACATGTTAGCCGCGTTAGCATATTCACCATCTAGAGTCCTGTGTACCTTTCAAAACTGCACCAGCATAAGTAAGCACAACAAGAATTCATCCATATATAAGGTGATTTGGATTATAAAGCGCACTGTTGTTTAAAAAATAAAAAATATGTTTTTAAGTGTGTCTCATAGTTTGGAAAAACATGGAAAGTCATAAAAAATAATTTGGAATTCCTTACATTTTTTTCTCATGTCCCAGAAATGTTCATGCTAATGGAAAAAGTAATTGTGCAGGTTGAAATATGTTTTTTAAAAACATTTTTATTTGGTTCTCAAAAGTTGTACTCATTTCTTACACTGTTTTGCTAAATAATTAGAAGTTTTACGTTTTTAATTTGTTTAAAAAATGTACAAATCTAAGTATTAGGGCCAGTTTACAAGTAAAAAAAAAAAGTTAAATTACAACTTTAAATCTCTTAAATTTATGAGAAAAAGTTTGTAACTGTTGAATTATGAGAATATAGTCATATATTTATTACTTTAAAAGTCATAGGCTAAATTTATTACTTTTTTCTCGTAAATTGCAACTTTATTCTCAAGATTTAAATGAGTAAATTTACGAGAAAGCACTTTTTGGATTTTTTGTACTCCGTCGTACAAATCTAAGTCTAAATATGCATTTTTTATTTGTTTTAGTTAAAGAAAAAACGTAATATTTCTCTTGAAAATAGGACATGCTTCTTACAAATAAATTTTTGGTTTTAACGTCCATGTCAGTTTTCTTTGTGAGCTTCTGTAGTTTTAAATAAATTGATAGCTGTTGAGTGGTTAGTCTTTGGACAGTTTTCCTCACCTTCACTCCTGACTCTGTCTTTTGTCTGCAGTCGTCATCAGCAGTATGAGTGCAAGTGGTACATCCCCCTGGCAGATTTAACTTTCCAGACTCCGGATGACTCAGACCCCTGTCCCAGCATTCAAGTCCTTCCTGAGCACGAGATCGAGGAGATGAAGATGAAAATCTCAGTCTTAAAGAATGATATTCAAAAAGAAAAGGTAAATCTTTCTTTTGTTTTCCAGACTGCCTGAAGGCTTTCCGGGTTGTCAAACTTGACTTAAGCCATTTAATCTTTTTTGTTTAATTTCCAAAGCTGCCCAGTTGGAGTTCACTCAGGGGTTTTCATCATAAGTTATGTGCTTGTTTGATTCTGATTTAACTGCCAGGCTTCATATGCTTGAGTGGGACTTTCCAGCAGTTATTCATCAGCTCGCTTTCTATTATAGGAAAACATAAACACAAGAAGAAAAATGTTAGATGCAATCTGAGTCATTTCTACCTGAAATCACTGCAATTCACTTTAAATCCAGTCATTTACACCCACGTCAGTATTTATTGCCAAAGTTTTTTTTAGTATTTCCTTACTTTCTTTCTATAACATTGGAGGTTTAAATGGTTTGATCATCTGAAAAGAAGATAAATTTGGTAAGAAAGGAGGAAAAAGATGTGGATGTACTCGGTGAAAGAGAAAAAGAGGGAGACAAATGATCGAGCTCTGAAGGGAAAAGTCAAAAGAATCAAACATGTGTGAGCTTTCCAAAGCAGACTTAAATCAAAACACAGATCGCAGCTTGACAATCATCTGTTGTCTTTCTCACATGCAGTTTAAGCTCTGAATCGCAAACACCCAAAAATGTGTTTGTCAGTTGCTCCTGTGAATCTCTAGCAAACCTTCCAGGAGCAGAGAGTTCCTGTGACTTCTCTCCCGCCGTGTCAAACTTTCCCTCTCCGGGTACGGCGAGGACCGCACCTCGTATTTACAATCACAAGAGGCCATTAGTGACAGAGATGCAGCTGATTGCAGGCTCTGACTCACGGCTTCCTGGGGAAGTGTTTGACTTTTTTTTTTTCCTCTAGAGCCAACAAGAACCTCAGAGCTTTAAATTAAAAGTTTGTGACTCTAAACCGTGTCTTAAGTGCTTTTCCAGACACAACTTTGAAGCCTGAAGGAGCTGGATGACTGACAGCTTCAAAGTCTAACCTGAACTTGTAAATATATCTGAAGTCACATTTTAAAATTACAGCATAACTTTTGCTATTTTACTCTAATAATCATATTAAAAGCTCAGTAGTCATGAGTTTGAATTTCTTTTGTTTTTTTTTTAAATGTTTCTGTGTTAAAATGTTTCACTTGAAGCTTTTGCGTGGAGCTTCAAGTAGTCTGATTTTTTTTTTCCTATTGAGCAACAATAATTGATTTTTGATTACATTTTGTTAATGTATTTAAGTTTTTTTAATGACATGATCTTTTAATAGTAAAATAAACTTGTTTTTAACAATTCCTGACATAACACTAAATTCTAAAGTCCTTATGTGTTTTATCAATCCTCTATCATGCACATGTCAGATGACTGAGTGAAATGATGATCATTATTACGTTAGATGTTCTTGTACTGTTTCAATGTGAGTTTATCCCCCCACCCTCCACCCCACGCCACCCCCGGGCCGTCCTGCAGCCACAAAAAGGTTGGGGACCACTGGTCTAGGGCGGGGGTCTGCAACCTGAGACTCCAGATCCACAAATGTGTCTTTACCCCTCCACAGTGGCTCTCTGGCTAAAGAAAAATAAAATATTGGTAATTTTTAAAAGCAAGGGTTGCTAACTTACCACTGATTTAATTTATTTTAGTGAAGTTTATAGGTTTATGGCTGAGGTGAATCTAGGTGATAAACTGTAATGGTTAATGAAAATCACATGAGCTTCTGTCAAAGATAAAAAAGTGGCTTTACACTTTGAGAAAATTACAGTTTATCTTAATATTCATGAATTTATTCATGCCCCAAAATAAATATAATTCATATTCATTATAAAAAACGACAATATAATAATGCAAAATAGTCTCAAATTTTCCTAGAAGGGTAAAAATAAAAAGGTTTTGCGGCTCATGCTGGTTTTAACATACCAAACTCTTTTACTGGTATAGGTAGCAGACCCCTGATCTAGAGGATCTGGTGGAGCATAACGTAAAAGTAAGCTAAAAAACTTTTAAAGAATCCTGGACGAGCCCCCAATTTATGTTACACCCCTATTGTTGAGTCTCGGGGATCGGAGGAGCATAAAAAATGTTTTTGTTCTAGCTCTAAATGAACAAAAACGCCAAAAAAATGTCTCTATAAAAAAGACAACACATTTATTTTACAGAAAACAATAAAGGACAAACAACATTAACTAAAAAGGTGAAGCAAAAGGCTTCAGGGTGAAAAAACTCCACATTTTCATCACGGCTAAAACTTACTTCAATAATAGGTATTTTCTAAACTTTTGGATGAGATCCATTTCATCCTTACATTCAGATCTTTTTTATGTTAAAATTGAATTGGTTTTTGAATCTCAAAGTTTAATCAACTCCAATTTAAATGTACATTTTTTATGTTCAAATAAAGATGTTACTGCACATTATCTTTAAATATCAGCTAGTTTTCACTGGAATAAAAATGTTACCAGTATGAAATCCTGATGTGAAACTTCATCATCTTCCCTCACAGTCGTGACTTAGTTTCAAACTGACGCTACTTCTAAAAATAAACATATGGTTTGTCTGAGTCAAGCCATGACTCAGAAAAGGACATCCGTTTTTTTCCTTCAAAGTCTGAAAACTTTTCTTTTAAAGGCGATATTTGGCGTTTCCCTCGCTGTCCTGAAATTCTCACGTTGTCTTGTGTTTTCTTGTTGTCTGAACAGAAAGCTCCAAAGGGTCAGAACCGCGCCGAGCGTTTAAGGAAGAAGATGAACGAGCAGGAGTCTTGGTTGCTGCTGCACTCCCCCACCATCCCCTTCCGCGTCCACAATAAACATGGAAAGGTAGTCATATTGACTGTAATAATCAACGTTTGCCACTAGAGGGAGACAAAAACCTACAAAACAGATCAGATTTAGATTGATCAAGTTTGTTTTACATATTCATTTATTTATTCAAATGTTAAGAAATTATGTTTGTATTTTTTTTTTTTGCACAGAGCTTTCTTTTCCTCCTTTCCTCCGACTATGAGAGGTCAGAGTGGAGAGAAAGCATCCAGAAACTCCAGAAGAAAGGTACCACTGGCAACATTTTATTAGCTGCTTCTGTTTAGAAGAAGTTCTTAATCCAAAACATGCACTTAAACCAGATTAAACTAGAATCTGCTCCCCTGCTTTTCTCCTAGATCTCCAAGTTTGCATACTAACCACTTATGAACTCCAAGTTCTGACCAACTCCTGTGTCAAACTCCGAACAGTCCACAACATTCCCGTCACCGGTAACAAAGACGGTAAGAGAACAAAAGACAAAGGATTTCTTTGATTCCTGTTTCCCACTACTCTCCATAAAGTTTATATTCACTCAAAAGTTTTTGTTTCATTCTCACCCCACACTCTAAAAAATACCCATTCTTGATGACAGCTGGGGGTCCATGCATCGGGTCGATTTAGGTTGGAATATGTTTCTCATCTAGTTGCGGTCAAAGCGGTTCAGTGTGTCAGCGGTGAGCTGTTGGCTTCTCCATGTTTGTTTTTGCTCCAGATCTTCACGTTGTAGGCGCTCTCTGAGGCCGCGGGTGACATTAAAGCCATCTGGCTGACCTACTCTGATCTCCTCAAATGCCGTGAGAGTCTCACGAGCACAGAGCCCGGAGAAAGACTTCAGGATGCGGATTTTAGGATTTTTATAAAGAGAAGATTGTTTCTTCATTGTAAATTGACAGCAATCGTTTTAGGTTTTTTTTCCTTTGTTTTTTTTTGGTTAATCTTTGAGGAAAAAGCACAAAGACGTTGCTGTGTTTTTTTCTCAGTTTGAGGTTCCCACAAGTCATCTACCATCTAAAGGGAAACACTGATCGGACCTGTTTATGTTCATTTGTATGGTTCTTATTATGTTGCAAAAGCCGCTTTTGGTATTTACCCATGCTCACACATCCAATAGAGCTTCTTCTTGTCATATTTACATTTGCAGATTCAAAACCGATGAGTTTAATAGCAGTTTTGGTGTTATTAATGCCACATTTCTTATTGTTGCTTATCTGCGTGTTTTGGCTTCTTCAGGACATGTTGTGTCTGACTGATGGTTTTAAGAATTAAGGAGGAAAATCCCGGATGTTTCAAAAGAAAACAAAAAGACACTGTTTCCACTTTTACCTATCTGATCCGCATTGTGCTAGTAACGTCTGGTTTTAAGTAAAACAATCGAGAACCAGCCAAAATATAAACCCAAGGTTACAAAATGGTAGTTCTGTGCCCACATTCATCCACGCTTATATTTGGTGTCTCTAGAGACTGAAAGTAGACTAGAATGTAGCTATTTTGAGGATTTACATTATTTATTGATTGATTGATTTCAACCTATTTCAGCAAAAACAGAGGAAGAGACAACAAAAATAATAATTTACACTTTTATTGAGTGTTTTAAAATGAATAAGTCACCACATGTTGGTAAGCAGTTTGAATCAAGTCCTAAAAGTGAGTTAAATAAAAACACGAGCTCAGTCTAACATGTGATCCCTCCACCAGTATAGTTCTTCACTTGCATATAAAACACACAGCTAACTGTGCTCCTCTCAACTGGACCTCCTGCTGACTTCCAGCATAGATTTTTTTTTTCCCAATCAGGAAACGGCTTCCAAATGTGTCCTCCTTACCCAGCATTCAGCTCAGCTTCCATAAAAGTATTTGTGCTGAATTTCTGAATTCTTGCTGATCGTTCATATTCATTGAAGGTCCAGTGCTTTTTTAAAAAACATTCAAATTCAGCTTTGGCTGCAATTTCTTCTCACATTAAATTATGCCTCCTAAATATTTCTCCAGACATTTAAAGGGTAGAGTAATAAGGAAAACGGTTAAAACTTCTGAATATTTTGCATTTGGGGCTTGGGTGGATGTGGATGTACTGAATGTGTCACCAGCGCTGTGAACAAAAAGAAATGTTTTAAATTGTTCCAAAAAACTTCTTGTTTTTCTTCAAACTCTGGAGGAAATGAAGAGGAAACACGACAGCTGCTGACAAGCGTCAGTGATGCCTGCAGAACTCTGACAGAATGAGATGAAACTGACAAACAGGAAAGCACTTAGTTATCGTTAAGATGCTAAAGCTGAAAGCCGAATGTTCCTGTGCCGCAGTGTGCTCTGGAGAAATCAAAAGTTTCTTTTTCTTTTTTTTTCTTTTGTGACTTTAAGTATACAACCAAATGCGATTCCTGTTTTGTCTTTGATTGTCACTGTGGATCATTTCCCACATTCTTTATTTCTGTTTTTTCCCCCCATGAGTCATGATTTTATGCACAGAACCATTACAAACTGTGCAGGAAAACAGGGAAAATTCTGCAGTGCTCCACAACATTTCTGCTTCATCTTTGATTGAATGCTCTGTGTGTTTTTCCAGATGAGGAGAGCTCTGGCCTGTACGGTTTTCTGCATGTGATCGTCCACTCAGCCAAAGGATTCAAGGAGTCAGCCAGTGAGTCTTCCAGAAGCTTCTATCCTTTGAAAGCCTGTTTGTGTGCACAGTCCGGTGGCTGTCCACGTATGAATCTGTCAGCGGAACACACGATCAGTCGCTACACATGGATTTTCAATCACGGCTCAGCGCCTACAGATACAGGGAGGGAAAGGTGGAGGAAAAAAGAGCCTGATAGCTAAAAATAAGATTTTTTTTATTTAAAAGTAACAGGCGACACTTCAGAGCCAAATAAGGAAAAGCCCAAGCTTTAACTTTAGTTAGTGTGGGTATTTTTCATTGACATAAATAGAGATGGACAAACCAAGGCAGTGATGTCACTAACCTTGGGTTTTAACGACATTGAGTTAATTCAGTCACAATTTTTCTGCGGTACGGATATCGCCTGATTTTACCATTTTGGGGACCAGACAAGGTTAGTAATTATTGATTGGCCAATCTGCGTTCAACCACATCGTTTTATTGAGGCATCTGATTGGTCAGTTGATAACTTGAATAACCTGCACTACAAAAAAAATATTAGAAAATATTTGGATTATCAAGAAAATATTAAAAAGGTAAAAGGTATCAGATGGTTATTCTGACAAATACAATGACTGTGTAATAGCTGTTTATTTCTCTAAAGAAGTCTATTGGATTTTGGCTTCTTGGAGGCAGCAGGTACTTCCTGTTTGGAACTCCAGGGAGGATGGGTCACTCAGTCCAGTTCTATACAGTCAAAGAACTGTCCTGTTGATGCCTGTTTGATCCTCCCTGGAGCTGGCAGAAGCTGACAGTTAAACGTGAGGACAGAGCGTGTTTTTGTTGGGAAGTTAAAGCACCGCATGTTCGCTGGAGCGTTCGTGGTCAGGGTGTGGCGTTGGTGCCACTGAGGTAGTCGAGATCTTAGTGGCATTTGCATCACCTCATCCGCACAAACCTTTGCTCCTATCTTTAGCAAAGTGTTTATTTTTCCTCTATCAGAGGGGTGTAAATGCCCTAAAGAGTTTGTTTATTTCCTAAATCCCTGTGGAGTTCAGCTTCATGAAACGGCTCCGGCAATAAGTGTTCAGGTTTGTGAGAAGTTTTTAAAGCATCAAATGTAGCTTTGTAGCTGTATTTAATTAGATTTTTTTTTTAAGTAAGCAATATATTTTAATTGTGATATTGCTGCATAACTGAGCTTGCATTGCTCTCTTTTTTTGTTATCTTTACCCAAAGCTATTTTCCTCTCAAAGCCATGTGTTTTGGATACACAGTTCTACCAAAACATTAATGCGGAACAAAGAATTTCTAATTTTTTCATAAAAACACAGCATTTCTAATTAAAAACGTTAAATTAAATTAGTTAAAAAAATAGATTTTGTTGTTATTTATTCCCCACTATGGAAAAGGAGCTTAAAAATGCAGCCGAGGGCAACTTAGTCAAACTGGGTCACAGAGGGAAAAACTGGGAGTTGAGCATGTCCCAAAAACTGTTAGTCAAAAAAAAGTAGTCTATGCAAATCATGACCTAATAAAGAGCTGAAAAGCATATGTCACTTTATTCTTAGTTTATTTTTGTGTGCGTGAAGTGTCAGCGTGGGGGCTTTATGCCTGCTGTAACACAAACAGAACAGCCGAAGCTACACCACAAACAGATCACGATACCGAGGGGTAGCCGTCGCAGAGAAAAAGAGGCTCCAACTTCTGCAACATCATCAGAGGAAAGGTAAACATCTGCTTCAAAGCAAGAAAGTTCAAAACATTTATGAAAGACATCTTTCAAATGGAGTTAATTGTGGAAACACTGATTAGTCCAGCGTTTGCCTCTGAGTTGAAGGCGTGCACCGCTTGACCTGTTGTTCAGCACAGCCCTGAGCACAGATTAGCTTCATGCACAGAAACACACACACACATTCTCCTCACCTATTTGAGATGGAAAAGGATGGAATCCATTAACCTCAGCGTTTAGGGTCAGATCCCCCATGCTGCCCGGTGTGTCCCACGCATGCTGACCTGCCAGGAAAAAAGAAAACTGGAGGAATTCTGCCCTACTTTTTGTAGCGTTCCTAAATCCAGTGCAAAAAAAGAGGTTTTCTTAAAGTCCCCCTTTGATTTTTTTTTTTTTTTAAAACGTTCCCAGTAGTGTTTTAATTATGATTATGAAGTTTTTAACCAAAATCCCACAACCTTTAGTGCATGTGCAGCAGAGATGTTGTGATGGAAAGGAAGCTCATGATGCAAACAGAGCTTTGATTGACAGAGATTTAAAAGGAGAAATACTTGGAAAGGCAAAAACAACATGATTTCTTTTTACATTTTTGAGTATTTCTATTTACAAATTGTTGTGAAAGAGCAGAGAAAAAAATTGTATTTGTAATGTAGAAATGGCAGGCAACAAGCTCCCCACTCCGCTCCATTTTGATACATCCACTCACAGACAAATAGATGCATGTACGTCTTTGTTGTCCTCGCTCGAGCTGGAATCTGGATCAAAACTGTACAGCTAGATAGCTCCAATATTGATGGTTGTTTTTGTTCCATCGTTAAGGTTAGGTTGGGGTTGTGAGGGGCTGTAAGCTAGCGGGAAAGAATGGAATCAAAAAGCTCTCAGCAACAGGGACAGAAAAGAGGGGGCGGGGTTGAACTTTTTTTGTTTTTAATTTTGGCGAAAAACTTCATAATTAAATAATTAAGACTACTGGGAACGCTTTTAAAATATCTAAAACGATGATCAGAGTGGATCTGTAACAATAAAGGCTTCACCTCCCTAAAGTAGACACACGTTTTACCCCCAAAACAGCCCCCCTCGATATTAGTCAAAAAAAGAAGAAACATAATTTAAATAAGCAGAATAAAAAGTCATATTTAACTAAAATTCTTATTTTAAGAAAAGAAAATTGTCGCTAAGAAATGTTTTTTCAAACTAAGATTACTTTGCCCTTAAAAAATGTTCTTGATTATTTTTCTTGCAAGCCAAAAAATAAGAATAAAACATTTTTTTTTAAACTTTCTTTAAAGTTCGTTTTTGCAGTGTTGATAAACCGGTCAAAACAGGCATAAACTGATGGGCTTCTGAATGTTGTGGAAACATA